>NC_083869.1:21706060-22009090 GCF_032452875.1 Bos javanicus
TTCTAATATCCTCTTCATGCTCAGCCTTTACCTCTATTATAGCACTAAGTTGTAATTACACTATATTGTAATTGCCTGTTAACTTAATTTTTTCACTGTAAGACCAGCTTCCTGGGGCCAAAGACTGAACCTAGAATGAAGCACCCCCAAGGCTAGCACAACATCTACAAAAAGTACTGTGCATTTGTAAGATTAAACGACATTCTCAAAACGACCTGTACTCTTTATAAAAGTGTCAAGGCCATGAAAGACTGAGAAACTATCCCAGATTGAAAGAGATTGAGAAGCCTTGACTCTAATCCTGTTTTGGATCCTGAACCAGAAAAGGAACATTGATGAGACAACTGGCAAAATTTGAGTAAGCCCATAGGCTGGTGAATAGTATTTAATAAATGTTAATCTCCTGGTTTTAGTCACTGTACTGTGGTTTTGTAAGATAACATTTGGGATAGGTTAAACTTGAGAGCTTTTATAGCCCTAGGTGCCTCAAATGCCAAGTTATTACCAAGTTCTTAGCAGTTTTATTAATAAATGGTGTTCATGACCACAATCTTATGTAATCCTTTCTTTGCTATTTACTCTTGAGCTTTGTTCCATTCACTTTCAGATTATTTCAGATTATTATTAGATTTAGTGAGCACTCCCTGAGTGCCTGCTGTGTGCCAGGCACAGTGATAAGAACTTAGGGTAGATGCAGATGTGGTAAGATGTGATCCTTGTCCTCAGAGAGGAGTGTGAGTCACAGAAGAAATCTAAGCAAAAAGCAAATGAAGGGTAGTGGTACAGCGAGAAATGTGCAATTCTTCCCCAAATACCAAATCAGGACAAGACTTGGAGGGCATCAAGCTAAGTAAAATAAGTCAGATAAATACAGCATGATCTCATATGTGGAATTTTTTTTAAAAAGAGCTTATAGATACAGAGAACAGATTAGTGGTTGCCAGAGGCAAGGGCGTGATGACTGTAGCCTACCAGGCTCCTCCATCCATGGGATTTTCCAGGCAAGAGTACTGGAGTGGGTTGCTGTCTCCTTCTCCAGGGGATCTTCCCAACCCAGGGATGAAACCCGGGTCTCCCGCATTGTAGGCAGATGCTTTACTGTCTGAGCCACCAGGGAAGTCCAGTGAAGGGGTAAAAAGATACAAATTTCCAGTTATAAGATAAATAAGTCTTGGGGACACAATATATCGCATGGTAACTATTGGTAATAAGATTGTTATTCTTGTTGCTAGTGGTGTCTGACTCTTTGTGATCCCATGGAATGTAGCCACCAGGCTCTTCTGTCCATGGGATTTCCCAGGCAAGAATACTGGAGTGGTTGCCATTTCCTTCTCTAGGGAATCTTCCTGATCCAGGGATAGAACCTGTGTCTCCCACAATGGCAGGAGGATTCTTTACCACTGAACCACCAGGGAAGCTCTTATAGCTAATAATAATGTATTGTTTATTTGAAAGTTACTGAGAGAGTTGATCTTAAAAGTTCTCATCACAAGAAAAAAAATTTTAACTATGTGTGGTGATAGATACGAACTAGACTTATTGTATGATCTCTTCACAACATATACAAGTATCAAATCATTATGTTGTACACCTAAAGATAATATAATTTATATGTCAATTGTACCTCAATTAAAAAAAAAAAAATAAGCCAGTACAGAAAAGTGCTGACTTTCCTGAGAGGACAGAGGCTTCCCCAAAGAGGTGATATGTAAACTGGGTCTTGAGAATAAATCAGGATTTACCAGCAGACAAAAGTGGGAAGAACATTCCAGGTACAACATGTATAGGATCTCAGATGTGAGAAACAGCAAAGTGAATTCAGTATAGCTAAAATAAAAAGCATCCACAGAAGAGTGGATTCCTTTTTAGTAGCTTTATTGGGATATAATTCACATCTCATAAAATTGACCCATTTAAAGGGTACACTTCGGTGGTTTTTAGTATAGTCACAAAGTTGTACAACTATCATCACTATCTAATTTTAGGATATTTCATTAGCCCCTAAATGAAATACCATACCAGTTAGCAATCACTTCCCATCCCCACCTCCCACACCCCAGCCCAAGCAACCACTAATCTACTTTCTGCCTCCACAGATTTGCCTGTTCTGGGCAGTTCATATTACAGAATCATACAGTACATGGTCTTTTGTGGTTCTTTCATTTACCATAATGTGTTCAAGTTTCATCTGTTCTGTAGCATAGATTAGTACTTTATTCCTTTTTGTTGCCAAGTAATACTCCAGCGTATGGATACATCACATTTTGCTTATGGACATTTGGGTTGTTCCCACTTTTTGGCTGTTATTAAGAATGCTGGTATAAGCATTAATGTTTTTATATAGGCATCCTTTTTCATTTCTCTTGAATATAGGTTTAGAAGTTGAATTGCTGGGTTTTATGATACTCTGTTTACTTTTTGAGGAATTATCAGTCTTCCAGAGTGGCTGCACCATTTTATTAGTACATTCCCACCAGCTGTATATGAAGATTCCAAATGCTTTACAACTTCACACTTCTTATTGTCTGTCTGTCTTATAGCCATGCTAGTGGGAGTGAAGTGGCATATTAAGCTTTCTAAGGCCTGCTGTAACAAATTACCACAAACTGGGTAATTTATTTATATATTTATTTTTAATTTAATTTTATTTTTTAACTTTACAATATTGTATTGGTTTTGCCATACATCAAAATGAATCCGCCACAGGTATACATGTGTTCCCCATCCTGAACCCCCCTCCCTCCTCCCTCCCTATACCATCCCTCTGGGTAGTCCCAGTGCACCAGCCCCAAGCATCCAGCATCGTGCATTGAACAACAAGTGGTGCTGGGAAAACTGGTCAACCACTTGTAAAAGAATGAAACTAGAACACTTTCTAACACCATACACAAAAATAAACTCAAAATGGATTAAAGATCTAAACGTAAGACCAGAAACTATAAAACTCCTAGAGGAGAACATAGGCAAAACACCCTCCGACATACATCACAGCAGGATCCTCTATGACCCACCTCCCAGAATATTGGAAATAAAAGCAAAAATAAACAAATGGGACCTAATTAAACTTAAAAGCTTCTGCACAACAAAGGAAATTATAAGCAAGGTGAAAAGACAGCCTTCAGAATGGGAGAAAATAATAGCAAATGAAGCAACTGACAAGCAACTCCTGCAGCTCAATTCCAGAAAAATAAATGACGCAATCAAAAAATGGGCCAAAGAACTAAATAGACATTTCTCCAAAGAAGACATACAGATGGCTAACAAACACATGAAAAGATGCTCAACATCACACATTATCAGAAAAATGCAAATCAAAACCACTATGAGGTACAATTTCATGCCAGTCAGAATGGCTGCAATCCAAACTGGGAAATTTAAAGCAAGAGAAATTTATTCTTTCACGGTTTTGGGTACAAGAAGTCTTTAATCAAAATGTCAGCAAGGTCATGCTTTCTCTAAAGCCTCTAACAGAAAACCATATCCTTCTCTTAGTTTCTTGTGTTGCCAGTAATCCTTAGCATTCCTAGGCTTGTAGGTACATCACTTCAATCTCTGACTCTCTCATCACACAGTACTCCCCTGTGTCTTTCTCTTATCCAATCATATTTGTTTACTACTACTACTACTACTACTGCTAAGTCACTTCAGTTGTGTCCGACTCTGTGCGACCCCATAGATGGCAGCCCACCAGGCTCCCCCGTCCCTGAGATTCTCCAGGCAAGAACACTGGAGTGGGTTGCCATTTCCTTCTCCAATGCATGAAAGTGAAAAGTGAAAGTGAAGTCTCTCAGTCATGTCCAACCCTCAGCGACCCCATGGACTGCAGCCTTCCTGACTCCTCCATCCATGGGATTTTCCAGTCAAGAGTACTGGAGTGGGGTGCCATTGCCTTCTCTGATATTTGTTTAGGACCCACCCTAATCCAATACAGTCTCATCTTGAGCTGACTGCATCTGCAAATAAGACTCTATTTGCAAATAAGGTCATAGTCACAGGTTTCAAAGTTAGGACTTCATGTCTTTTGGGAGGACACAATTTAACCTACAAGTTATATCACATTTCCCAAGTGGCAAATATTGCTTAGCATCTTTTCATGTGCTTTTACTGACCACTTATATGTATATATTCTTTGGAGAAATGTCTATTCAAATACTTTGCCAATTTTTAACTAAGCTATCTATCTTTTTATTCTTGACTTGTAAGAATTCTTCATATATTCTGGACCTTTATCAGATATTTGATTTATATTTTCTCCCATTCTGTGAGCTGTCTTTTCATTTCTTGATAGTGCTCTTTGAGACCCAAAAGGGTTCAACTTTGATGAAGTTGAGTTTACCTATTTTTCCTTTTGTTACTTGGGCTTTGGTGTAATATCTAGAAACTATTGACTTATTCAAGGTCGTACAGATTTATGCCTTTTTTTTTCTTCTTATAGTTTTATAATATCTTACATTTCAGTTTCTGATCTCTTTTGAGTTAAATGTATATGACATGTGATATGGATCCAAATTCATCTTTTGCAGGGGTATAGCCTGTTATCCCAGCACCATTTGTTGAAAATTATATTCTCCCCCCATTAATTTTCTGGACACCATTGCAATGTGAGTTAAATGTATGGACTTGTTTCTGGACTCAGTTCTCCTTCATTAATCTGTGCGTCTATCCTTTTGTTGGCACTACTATCTTGATTACTGTGGATCTGAGATCTGGAAGTGTGAAACCTCCAACTTTATTCCTATTTTTTTAAATTGCTTTAGTTCTTTTTTTTTTTTTTTAAGCTGTGCTGCAGCCATGTGTGATCTTAGTTCCCTAACCCCTGCAGTGGAAGGGCAGAGTCTTAACCACTGAACTGCCTGGGAAGTCCATGATTATTCTGAGTCTCTTGCATTTTTTTTTTTTTTAATTTTGGCTGCACTGGGCCAAAATATTAGTTCCCCAACCAGGGATAAAATCCACATTTTCATATGAAATATAGAGTCAAATTGTCAATTACTGCAAAAAGCTAACCAGGATTTTTATAGGGATTGTGTTGAATCTGGCGATTCAATTAAGGGAGTATGGCCATCTTAACAACAGTAAGTCACCAATCCATGTGTACAGATGTTTTTTCTATTTATTTAAATATTCTTTAATTTGTTTCAACAATATTCTGTGGTTTTCAATGTGAAAATCTGACATTTCTTTTGTTAAATTTATCTTACATGTTTTATTTTTTGTTATTCTAAATGAAATTGTTTCTTAATTTCATTTTCATATTGCTCATTGCTAGTATGTAGATTTATTTTGTATATTGATCTTATATCTTGCTATTTGAATTCATTTAAATAGCTTTCTTTTTAGTGGATCCCATAGGATTTTATATATATAAAGACTATGTCACCTACAAATTGAGATACTTTTACTTCTTTCTTTCCAATCTGTGTGCCTTTTATTTCTTTGTCTTGCCTAATTGAGTGAAATAGGAGAGTGAAAAAGTTGGCTTAAAGCTCAACATTCAGAAAACTAAGATCAAGGCATCTGGTCCCATCACTTCATGGGAAATAGATGGGGAAACAGTGCAAACAGTGGCTGACTTTATTTTGGGGGGCTCCAAAATCACTGTAGATGGTGATTGCAGCCATGAAATCAGAAGACACTTACTCCTTGGAAGGAAAGTTATGACCAACCTAGATAGCATGTTAAAAAGCAGAGACATTACTTTGTCAACAAAGGTCTGTCTAGTCAAGGCTATGGTTTTTCCAGTAGTCATGTATGGATGTGAGAGTTGGACTATAAAGAAAGCTGAGTGCTGAAGAATTGATGTTTTTGAACTGTAGTGTTGGAGAAGACTCTTGAGAGTCCCTTGGACTGCAAGGAGATCCAACCAGTCCATCCTAAAGGAGATCAGTCCTGGGTGTTCACTGGAAGGACTGATGCTGAAGCTGAAACTCCAATACTTTGGCCACCTCATGTGAAGAGCTGACTCATTTGAAAAGACCCTGATGCTGGGAAAGATTGAGGGCAGGAGAAGAAAGGGACAGCAGAGGATGAGATGGTTGGATGGCATCACCGACTCAATGGACATGGGTTTGGGTGGACTCCGGGAATTGGTGATTGACAGGCATAGCATGCTGCAGTTCATGGGGTCACAAAGAGTCAGACACAACTGAGCAACTGAACTGAACTTGCCTAATTGCCTTAGTGAAAGTGAAAGTCACTCAGTCGTGTCCAACTCTTTGTGACCCAATGGACTATAAAGTCCATGGAATCCTCCAGGCCATAATACTGGAGTGGGTAACCTTTCTCTTCTCCAGGGGATCTTCCCAACCCAGAGATCAAACCCAGGTCTCCCAAATTGCAGGCAGATTCTTTACCTAATTGCCTTGAAATGAAGTGAAGTTGCTCAGTCATGTCCAACTCTTTGTGACCCCGTGGACTGTAGCCTACCAGGCTCCTCCATCCACAGAATTCTCCAGGCAAGAATACTGGAGTGGGTTGCCATTTACTAGAGCTTAAGGCTATGGTTTTTCCAGTGGTCATGTATGGATGTGAGAGTTGGACTGTGAAGAAAGCTGAGTGCCGAGGAATTGATGCTTTTGAACTGTGGTGTTGGAGAAGACTCTTGAGAGTCCCTTGGACTGCAAGGAGATCCAACCAGTCCATCCTAAAGGAGATCAGTCCTGGGTGTTCACTGGAAGGACTGATGCTGAAGCTCCAATACTTTGGCCACCTCATGTGAAGAGCTGACTCATTTGAAAAGACCCTGATGCTGGGAAAGATTGAGGGCAGGAGAAGAAAGGGACAGCAGAGGATGAGATGGTTGGATGGCATCACCGACTCAATGGACATGGGTTTGGGTGGACTCCGGGAATTGGTGATTGACAGGCATAGCATGCTGCAGTTCATGGGGTCACAAAGAGTCAGACACAACTGAGCAACTGAACTGAACTTGCCTAATTGCCTTAGTGAAAGTGAAAGTCACTCAGTCGTGTCCAACTCTTTGTGACCCAATGGACTATAAAGTCCATGGAATCCTCCAGGCCATAATACTGGAGTGGGTAACCTTTCTCTTCTCCAGGGGATCTTCCCAACCCAGAGATCAAACCCAGGTCTCCCAAATTGCAGGCAGATTCTTTACCTAATTGCCTTGAAATGAAGTGAAGTTGCTCAGTCATGTCCAACTCTTTGTGACCCCGTGGACTGTAGCCTACCAGGCTCCTCCATCCACAGAATTCTCCAGGCAAGAATACTGGAGTGGGTTGCCATTTACTAGAGCTTAAGGCTATGGTTTTTCCAGTGGTCATGTATGGATGTGAGAGTTGGACTGTGAAGAAAGCTGAGTGCCGAGGAATTGATGCTTTTGAACTGTGGTGTTGGAGAAGACTCTTGAGAGTCCCTTGGACTGCAAGGAGATCCAACCAGTCCATCCTAAAGGAGATCAGTCCTGGGTGTTCACTGGAAGGACTGATGCTGAAGCTCCAATACTTTGGCCACCTCATGTGAAGAGCTGACTCATTTGAAAAGACCCTGATGCTGGGAAAGATTGAGGGCAGGAGAAGAAAGGGACAGCAGAGGATGAGATGGTTGGATGGCATCACCGACTCAATGGACATGGGTTTGGGTGGACTCCGGGAATTGGTGATTGACAGGCATAGCATGCTGCAGTTCATGGGGTCACAAAGAGTCAGACACAACTGAGCAACTGAACTGAACTGAAATGTTAAATGGAAGGGGTGAGAGTAGATATCTTTGTCTTGTTTCTGATCTTAGCAGGGAAGCATTCAGTCTTTTCACCACTAAGTATGATACAGTTGTAGATTTTTCATAAGTCCCCTTTATCAGATTGAAAATTTTTTCTTCTATTTCTAGTTTGTTAAGTTTTTTGTTAAGAAAAATTGTTGGATTTTGTCAATTGCTTTTTCTATGACTACTGTGATAATCATGTGAGTTTTGTCCTTTATTCTAGAATATTGTGTATCTGTGTTTATTCTTCTTTAAATACTTGAAATTCATCAGTGAAATCATCTGATCCTGGGCTTTTCTTTGTGAGAAGTTTGTTTTGTTTTTTCTTTTTTTTGTCTTTTGATTACTGTTTCAGTCTTTCTACTTATTATAGATCTATCCAGGTTTTCTATTTCATCTTGACTCCATTCTAATATTTTGTGTCTTTCTAGGAATTTGTCCTTTTCACTAGGTTATACAATTTGTTGGCATATGACTTGTTCATGGCATATCTTTGTAATCCTTTGGATTTTTTTAAGTTATGTTCCCTCCTATCCCTGATTTTAGCAAGCGGAGTCTTTCTCTCTCTCAGTTTAGCTAAAGAATTGTCTGTTTTGTTAATCATTTCAAGGACAAACTTTTTCAGTTCATTGATTTTTTTCTGGTTTTCTTGTCTTTATTTCATTTATGTCTTCCCTAATATTTATTATTACTTTCTTTTTTTTTTTCCTTGGGGTTTAGTTTCCTATTCTTTTTCAGTTTCTTAAAGTGAAAAGTTAGGCCATCTATTAAGATCGTTCTTCTTTTTCACCATGGCCATTTATAACTCTATATTTATCACTTTAACTGCATCCCATACATTTTGATATTTGTACTTTCATTCCTATTCATCCCACCTACTTTCTAATTTTGTTTGTAATTTCTTTTCTGATCCATTGGTTATTTAGGACTGTTTAATTTTCATATACTTGTGAATTTCCCAAGTTTTCTTCAGTTGTTGTTTTTTTAAGATTTTTCCCCTGTGTACAACAGGCACTTTATTTGTGATTGCAATGCAATTATACCAGGGGTGTGCAAACAAAAAGGGAGGAAGAGAAAGTCCAAGAGAGTGGGATCCTGGGATGAGCAAGACAAGAAGCAAGACATCATTGGGATGTAGCAAAGGGAGGCTAGAAAACCCCTTGAGTTCAACAAGTTTAGCACAGAATCCCCAATGTGCAAAGACTGGGCACAGGAACTCAATTTGCTAGGGTATCCATCACCCTCTACACATCCCTCCCTCCTCCAAAATGTCCCTAGGTTAGATTCCATTTCTTTCCTCCATTACAAAGAAATCTGTCAATAGCTGACTCCTTCAACATTTTCATTATAATAAACACCCATTTTGAAAGCCACCTAGATTCACAAAACCTCAGCTTTGCCCAGATATCTTTATGTTATTAGAGTCTAAGCAAAAATGCCAAAGTAGTGCTTCTTTTCTTGAAGTGCCTCTCATCTGAGGAGTTATTTTTCTCAATAGGCTATTTTACTGTTTTGAACAGTTTTACACTTAGTGTCCCACAAAGAACAGATAAGTCATGGAAAAAGTGCAAGACCATATCCCTTATCTGAAAACCTGGAGGTCAAATGTGCTTTAGAGGTCAGATATGCCTCAAAATTCAGACCTTGTGATTCTATACCAGTCATGAAACACCCGGTGAAAACCAAAATCTCCCCTCCAGTAATACATATCTCTAGGGGCCATTTCCTTGGAGTGGATAATCAGGGACCACAATGTGAATTCATGGCACCTCCCACAAAGGCAGCAGCAGTCAGGCAGGTGGGATGCATCTTTTGTCCTCCTCCTCCACCCTCCCACCCCGTAATCCCCCACCTCCCTGGTCTCCCACAGAGAGTAAAGCGCTGGAGCCTGAGGGCAGACTGAGACCTGTGGTTGATTTTTAATTTAATTCCATTATGGAATTAAACCATATCAACCTACTTGATGTGGTTTCAGTCCTCTTAAATTTACTAAGACAGAAGAATGGACTCTGAGTCTCAAAAGAGATGGAGAACTTGCAAAGGGTTTTAATCAAGATGTAAGCAGTTACTTTATGTTATAGAAAAGTCACTCTGGAAGAAGTGCAAAGTGTGCACGAGAGGATGACATGGAGGAGGAAAGGCCCGTCAAAAGGCTATTGAAAATTGTTCAGACAGGATGTTCCTAGACTGAGGCTGTGATAAGGAAAAGAATAAATGAACCAAAATTATACTCAGGAAAAATTGTCACTAAAGATGAGAATAATTATCTAGAAGGAGGACGTCTAAAATGACTCTTGGGATTCTTGGGGCAGTGGAACTGCTCTGCATAATACTATAATGGTGGATAATGCCATTATACATTTGTCCAAACCCATGGAATGTACACCAGGAGTGAGCCCTGATGTAAATTATGGACTCTAGATGATAATCCAGTGTAATGTGACAAATGTTTTATTTTGGTGCAAAACACTGGTAGTGAAGGAGGCTACAGAGTGTATGGTGATGGAGGTAATATGAGAGCTCTTAATTTTGCTATGAACACGAAGCTGCTCTAAAAAATAGTTTATTTTAGAAGAAAAAAAATGGTTTAAATAAAATAATAAAATGACTCTTATTTAAGATAGTAGTGACTTGATACATTCTCTGACCCAAATAGGACCAATCAGAGTCTTGGGCTTTGAACCTTAAGCAGTGAAATTCAAAGTATTGAGGGCTGATCTGCACTTTCACCATGCCCCCAAAAAACTGTCCTCCTACTTAGAGCCCAGAGCTGTGCCAGTTTTCATCCATTCACGGCCAGGATTAGGGTAAGGGGGTGGAGTAAGTGAGGCTGGAGTACAAAATTTAAGAGGCACTCCAAAAGCTCAATAATCAAGATAAATATTTTAGTGCAATATTTTTAAAAATCCAGATTAATGCAGATCTCCATGATGAACAAAATATCAAAATCTTAAAGACAGGATCAGTGTTACTGATTTTTCCTTCTGCCTCAAGCTCAAATGTGGCTTGAAATGGCACATCTGAGCCTTGATTGTTCACATTTTCCTTTATTTCCATAAGCCAGTCCCTGTCTTTCCAATAACTCCTCCTTTTCATAAGTTAACCAGAAAATGTTTCCTTAGCTCATAACCCCAAACTCACCTGAGATGGAGTCTAACTTTATAAGTAAAGGTATTTTATTGTTACTCACTAAGTAATGTCTGACCCTTTTGTGACCCCATGGACTGTAGCCTGCCAGGCTCCTCTGTCCATGGGATTTCTCAGACAAGAATGTAGGAGTGGATTGCCATTTCTTTCTCCAGAGGATCTTCCCAACCCAGGGATCAAACAGGCATCTCCTGCATTGGCAGGTAGATTCTTTACCACTGAGCCACCAGGGATAAGTAAAGGTGACTGCCTGTTAATTCCTTGGCTGCCACTGATTCCAGCTTACTATTCTAATTGATTGACCTTCTATTGGACACATTCTATGTCATCCTAGTACAAACCTAAAACTCAGAAGACTATTTGAAATCAGAGGTTTTCTTTTTTTTTTAAAAAAAAAAAAAAAGGCCACCGATTGAGAAAGAATCTCAAAATAATTACACTGAGTGAAAGAATTCAGACAAAATGAGTACTTATTGTATGGTCCCATTTATATAGAACTCCAGAAAATACAAACTAATCAATAGTGACAGAAAGCAGATCAGTGATTGCTTGAGGGGTAGGGGTGGGATGGGCAGGGAGGGATTACTAAGGACATCAAAGAAACTGGGGGATAATGGATGTGTTCACTATCTTGATTGTGGTGTTGGATTCAGGTATATACATATGTCAAATCTATCAGAGTATACACTTCAAATATCTGCAGTTTGTTGTATGTCAATTACACCTCAATAAAGATGTTTTTAAAAAGCCACCAATTGGCCTTTAGATGTTGCAACTTTACTATAATTTCCACCTTTGAAAATTTTAAAAGTTTTACTTGACTACATAAAATGGTTTGACTTGATATTTCAGATGTGTAATATATTTTACTTATTCCATTTTGTCCTTTCTCTATACAGAGGTGGATTTATTCAGATAATTAGAAATTGTTCCAAGGGAAGATTTCCCTAAGGTTGCAATGGAATAGTAATTTAGCCTATGAATGGCATAACATCTCATCTGAGAAGTGTATGAAAAGTATACCTAATGTGCTGATTTCCTGCTCAAAAACTCTTGTGTGCAGATGATTCTCCACTTTTGAACAGATTGTCTTAAGGTTTTTGTTCGTTTCTAGGCTGTGTAGTCCTCTCTTGGGTCATACTTTCTCAAAGGAGAGATGTTTTACAAGCTGGACTTGTCCATAGGCTCATTCCCTTAATCCTATTTGAGAATAGTGACAAATTCAACCTTGAAAATAAAAAGGAATAAAAAAATTTTTCCCTGAAAAAAGAGCTAAATAATAAAGACAATAGCATTGAATTATAATAAGGTTTCTTCTTTAATTTGTCTTTAGAACTTGCCCTTGAGAGAAAGAACTTGTATACAGAATTTGGAAGGATGGTCAATGGAGACCTCAGTGGAAATTCTGAAGGAAACTTCGAGACACTTCCAAGGGCTTTAGAGGCTAATAAGGAACTGTTATTTCTAAATCTATTTTCCTCATTCAATCAAGTAGAGAGAGGTGATAAAAATGATTTTCTATAGTCACAATTCATTATTCTGCTTTGCTTTAGGTCTTATGGCCAGAGGTTCCTTTCCCTGGAAGTTGAGGTAAATAATGCTTCAGATTCTGACACCTCTTTCAAGTCCACTTAATCAAATATAAAATCGAAACCACAGGAAAGAAAGAGGGCTATTTCTTTTCAGTTTTCCCTGACCCTTCATTCTCCCAGCACCAGTTTCCCTTGTACCATCCCAGCATAATCTGTATGATTTCTTAAAAGATTTTGCAGCCCTTATAAATTAATGGGGTTCTTCCTAAAAATTAATAGGTTTCTTTTTTTATTGTTTTACTTTGTATTTATTTTCAAGAGCTAGCATACTCAAAAGCAGAGACATTACTTTGCCAACAAAGGTCCATCTAGTCAAGGCTTTCCAGTAGTCATGTGTGGATGTGAGAGTTGGACTGTGAAGAAAGCTGAGCACTGAAGAATTGATGCTTTTGAACTGTGGTGTTGGAGAAGACTCTTGAGAGTCCCTTGGACTGCAAGGAGATCCAACTCGTCCATTCTAAAGGAGATCGGTCCTGGCTGTTCTTTGGAAGGAATGATGCTAAAACTGAAACTCCAGTACTTTGGCCAGCTCATGTGAAGAGTTGACTCATTGGAAAAGACTCTGATGCTGGGAGGGATTGGGGGCAGGAGGAGAGGGGACAACAGAGGATGAGATGGCTGGATGGCATCACTGACTTGATGGACGTGAGTTTGAGTGAACTCTGGGAGTTGGTGATGGACAGCGAGGCCTGGCGTGCTGTAGTTCATGGGGTCGCAAAGAGTTGGACACGACTGAGCAACTGTACCGAACTGAACTGAGAGGAGTTTTTAATCTGAAAACTAATGTTTTAATCTAAAAATGTTCAAAGATCTCCTTAAAACCCACATTTGATTATGGGACAAATGAAATAAATACACTTTGATTTGTAATCAATGTAATTGATTTATAATGTAATTGGAATTGTATAGCAGAAAACTCCATTTTCTGCTAACATTTTTATAGAACTCTTATTTTAAGAGTCAAATCAGAGACTTCAGAAAACTGTTGATAAAAGGAAAAAAAGCCTAGCTCAGAAACAGAATGGAAACCTTTATTTAAAAGCAAAGATGACTTCCCTGGTGGCACAGTGGATAAGAATCCTCCTGTCAAGGCAGAGGATGTGGTTCAATCCCTAGTCTGGGAAGATTCCACATGCCCTGGAGCGGCTATTCTGTGCATTACAACTACTGAGCCTGTGTTCTAGAGCCTGAGCGCTGCAACTACTGAGCAATTACCGAAGCCCGTGTGGCTAGAGCCTGTGCTCCACAACAAGAGAAGCCCCTACTTGCCACAACTAGAAAAAACTCATGCAAAGCAGCAAAGACTCAGCACAGCCAAAAACAAGATAAATTGAAAAATAAAAACTGCAAAGATAATACATATTTTATAACTAAAAAGATAAAGAAAAATTTTAATAAATATACAGAAAGAAAAAAACCAAATAATGACATTTACAAACAAATGCATGCAGTTGATCCAAATTTTTTGTTTTCAAGCATTACATGTGTAAAGTCCTTATGAATGGCTTCCAGCTCACTGAAGAGAGAGTACTTCTCTACATGCCCAATTACAACACTAAGGCAGATTGAGGGAGAAATATAATCAACCATTTGTTGATTATTTATTTTTTAATCATGTCAAGTATCTACAGATGTAAGAAAGCATGTAGCCTCAGACTGGAGCTGTTTGCAAACAGCAGGATCACCTGGCCCAAGAAACAGCACTCACTGTGTGATGAAAACCATCCCTCCACAACCGTGTTTGGTTAGCACCTATGCCCTGCTGAAATTGGCATAGCACATTCTCCGTGGGCATGCTGCCAGCCTAACAGATGGGCATGAATGTAACTCTGCCAAAGAACCAATGTGTGCAGTGAGCTCACAACTGTGGTTAGACAAGTTTCCAAGGATGTTGCATCTACTTAAGCTGCCCAGAAAAAAAATGTATGACTTACATGTCTTCAGATGGCATTAATGAATATGTAAATAATTCTCCAAATTGGTGGTTCTCAAAACCATGGTTCCTTGTACCAGCAGCAGCATTGGCACTATTGGGAAGATGGCTAGATCTGCAAATTCTCAGGCTCCATCCCAGACTATTGAATCAGAAGCTCTAGGAGTGAGAACCAGCAATCTGATTTAAGAAACTCTCTAGGTCAGGGGTCCCCAGTCTCTGGGATCTAATGCCTGATGATTGGAGGTAGAGCTGATATAATAATAATAGAAATAAAGTGCACAATAAATGTAATGTTCTTGAATCATCCTAAAACCATTCCCAGCCCCCTATCACCATTGATCCATGTAAAAAACTGCCTTTCACAAAACGGATCCCTGGTGCCAATAAGGTTGGGAGCTGCTGTTCTAGATGATTCTAGTGCAACTCGAGAACCACTGCTCTAAACCATGTTCTCAAATGTTCAGATTACTTGAGAAATTTAAAAAAACAAACAACAAAAAAAAGACTGATGCCTATGTCTCAGGCCCAGAAATTCTGATATAACTGGTCTAGGATGCAGCCTGTGCCTCGGGAATTTTATTAATAAAAAAATCTCAGGTGATTCTAATGGACAGCAAGTGTGAGAAGCCCTGTTCTAACAAGCCTGGAATACCTTGTGAAGACTTTGGGAAGAAAGACTTCAGACTTCCGCAAATGCAGATAAGTCTTTTTTGAAAGAACATTTGTACAGATCTTTGCTTAAATAATTCTTTGACTTTTTGATCTCTTTATTTTAAGCTATTGGATAGGATAAAAGTTTATATAATCTGTGGCTTTTGGCAAAGTCCTGTGTGCTCTGAGTCACCATCAAGATCACCCTTTCTCAAAGCACCATAAACTTTACACCCAATTTCAATGTACTCTCTTTTTTTCTTTAACCATTTTTTAAAAAACTGAAGTATAGTTAATTTGCAATGTTGCATTACTTTCAGATGTACAACAAAATGATTCACTTATACACACACATTATATATATACATACATCTATTATTTTTCAGATTCATTTCCATTATAGTTTATTATAAGATATCAAATATAGTTCCCTATACTATATGGTAGACCCTTCTTGTTTATTTTATATATAGTGGTGTGTGTATGTTAATCCCAAATTTCTAATTTATCTCTTCCCACCTCAGTATACTCTCTTAATCTCATGAACTCAGTATCTTCTAATATAATATCCCCAAACTCTTTTCTACTGGCGTGTCACTGCTCTGGTTCTCTTGAATACTGAAACCTAGTCTTCTTCCCAGCCAGGAAAAGATCTGTTATAGTATAAGAAAATTAAATCTTCAAGAAGTCTAAATTGAGAAAATAAAAAACAGAAAAAAAAACCCTTTAACCCTGTGCTCTGCTCAGTCACTCAGTCGTGTCCAACTCTTTGCAACCCCATGGACTGTGCCAGGCTTCTTTGTCCAAGGGAATTCTCCAGGCAAGAATACTGGAGTGGGTTGCCATTTCCTCCTCCAAGGGATCTTCCCAACCCAGGGATCAAACCCAGGTCTCCCACACTGCAGGCAGATTCTTTACCATCTAAGCCACCAGGGAGCCTTTTAACCCTAAAGCCCCTTTAACCCTAAACTCAGCACATTTAGTGTAAGTATTCAACAAAGAAAGCAAGAGCCAGAAAACTTGAAATATCCATTAATTTGCTGTGCTTTCACTACCGGTGTCACATCAAGGCACAAGTAGACATGGTGATATCTGCACATCCCACTAGAATGAATGGGAAAGGTTGCTGCCAAATGGCCACTCTGAGGGCAAGATCAGGATCTTACACAGACCAAACTCACTGCTGGAGAGCTCTGAATTGATGAAAACTCAGATTCATGGATTAAATCTTAATATAATTCTTTGGAAAATGAGACTTATCAAATACTTGATTTCCCTTCAATTTATCAATAGCTAATCTATTGTAAGATAATGATGATAGCCCTTGGTACTGTTCTGGTCTCTAAGTCCATTTAACACTGATAAGAACAATATGAAGGGTGAAGTTAAGCAAGGGGACTTTGCTTCCTATGGGGGACTCTCAATTTGGTCACCTACTAGCAGTGTGACCTTGGGCAAGTAATTTAATTGTGTTTTACCTCAATTTCTCTACCTGTAAAATAGAAGAATGATAGTATCTGTCTCATAGGGTTATTGTGAAAATTAAGTGAGCTAATGAGTGGTACGGAGAAGGCAATGGCACCCCACTCCAGTACTCTTGCCTGGAAAATCCCATGGATGGAGAAGCCTGGTAGGCTGCAGTCCATGGGGTCTCGAGAAATTGGACACGACTGAGTGACTTCACTTTCACTTTTTACTTTCATGCACTGGAGAAGGAAATGGCAACCCACTCCAGTGTTCTTGCCTGGAGAATCCCTGGTGGGCTGCCGTCTCTGGGGTCGCACAGAGTTGGACATGACTGAAGCAACTTAGCAGCAATGAGTGGTAAGTCGTAATTAAGTGGTCGATATTCTTATCAACAATAGTTACATTTAACAGTGGTGTTGTGTGGACCTTATTAGCCCTCACCCTCATTTCCCTTATCTCAGTCTCCCATGGCCCCCACCAGTGGACCTACTGAGTGGCCATTCAGCCATCCTAACAGATGAACAGAGCAAGCCACAGCAACAAACAGCAAGCTGGTAAGGTATGCTCTGCATTCAGACAATGAGCACAAAGTGCCTCACTCTAGGAAGGTGTGCTGATGGTGTGGTTTTCAATTAGAGTGACAGAACAAGCTGGGGGAGGGGGGAGGTTGGAAATATTTGGAAACATTTCTGGCTGCACACAGCTGGGGAATGCTACTGGCATTTAGCCAGTGTTGCTCAATGTCCTCAAATCAATGGAAATGGCAATAGCATCCACATCAAGACCAAGTCAGAACAGGCCCAGACCCCAGTGTGATGACTGGGGAGTAAGACAAGTCACCAGTACACGGACTTGAGAACGAGAACTAAGAGTGAGGACCAGTATCTACTACACTGAGGCCCAGAGAGGGATGTTTTTAAAGGACCCTCGAGATGGGTACCTATGGAAGGAAGGAGGCTTAGTCTGTTCCGGCCACTATAATTAAATGCCACCAGATGGGCAGCTCATAACAAAAGGAATTTTTCTCGCATTTCTGGAGACTGGAAGTCCAAGATCCAGGCAACAGCATGGTCGCATCTTTTGGTGAGGACCCTCTTCTGGTTCCTAGCAGGAGGCTTCTTACTATGTTCTCACAAGACAGAAGGAGCTAGAGCACCCTATAGAATCTCTTTTATAAGAGCACTAATCTCCTTCATGAGGGCTCTACCGTCATGATCTAGTCACCTCTCAAAGCCCCTGTCTACTAATACATCACCTTTTGGGTTATGACTTCAATATACAAACTCTGGGGAGACACAAACATTCAGACCAGAGCAGGGACAGAAGCAAGACTGGGCAATGGGAGAAATCAAGCTGACTCTGTGGGAAGTGCTGGAACTAGTACAGGGCTGGAGGTAACTGTCGTCTCAAGTTGGGCCAAGACGTCAGAGTCTTTACATTCCCCGTTGGTCAGTCATTGGGTGTGGGCTGCCCTGTAGAGGGTGGCTCTTGGGCAAGGCCAGTCTCTTTTGTTAGGAGTTCATGAAGGGGCTAACAGCTGAAGGCTATCTGTTGACAATACTCTTAACAGCTCTGTTATTAATAGTATTAATAAGATCCATTAAGAGAGCATCAGAGTGGCAGGTAACAGATGAACAAGTATGTAGGGTAACGTGAAGTCCCAGCGGCCAGTACACAACACAGCCTCCTAGATCAACTGTCGGCACAAACACCTTCATCAAACACAGTAGTTCTATGTCTAGAACTTGGTTGATGATCTATGAAGTAGGGAATTTGCACAAGCTCAAGACTCTGCCCTGTTAACCTAACTTGGAATGGTCTGAAAGAAGGAATCAGTCGATAAAGTGATGAGATTATCCCAACTCTCCAGCAAGACCCTAGGTGTCACAGGCTGTTTTGTGTTTTCAAGCCAAGAAGTAGGCACTGACACATTCAACCTTGCAGCTCAGACCACCGTGCTGTTATGCTGAAGAGAACCAACCATGGCTTTGTTTAGGAACTGCTTCTCCTTTCGTCAATCTTGTCTGGAAGGGAGGAACAACAGTCTTCTAACGTGAATCCCTGTCATAAATATTCAGGAGGAAGGCAGGAGTTTTGACTCTAGCTCTGGTTTATCCAGTGGTCCAGCATTGCTCTGAGTGTGTTTGCTCAGCTGGAACTCTCAATCTACTTCATTCTAGTCAATCTGGTTTTCCCAAGATTTGGATCATGTTCTTATCTCCCTCCACATGCTGTCTGGGATCCTGTTTTCATCAGAACCAAAGTGATACCAGCCATTGAGTATCACCAGCATAGCTGCAGCTCAGAGAATCTTGCTACAGGATCCCAGTTCACCTTGCCTGATACCTTAATTTGGATTTTGTGATTTGGACTTCCGGTTCAGCTTCTTTGAAAACTCATCAAGTCAGTTCCCCAAACCCTTGCTCCTTAAGTAAAAGTTAAGCTTACTCTCATCTCCTCATAGACCCCACACTGTTGAGGGTCCAGAATAGCCACTAGAAAATTATATGGTCTATGACATTTGGAAGCCTCTTAGAAGGATGTTTCCAAAGTACAGACTTCAGGGATCAAATTAGTATAATAAGTCAACTCTAGCCATGTAGAGATGGCAGACTTTAACCCACAATTTCCTTGGCCTCCTTTCTTCCCAGATCTCGGTCCTTCCCCCACAAGCAAGGTTATTTTACTTCATACATCAAGCACTATTCCTCTAAACACACCAACCCCTTTGCTAGAACACAACTGAAGACATCGCTCAACATCTCAGACGCCCTTGGGGCTTCCTACTCAGATTTGGTTTCCTGTCTGATTGGTATTCCTTCTGCAGTTAACTGACTGCGCACAATCAATAGTCTACATTTCCCAGGCTCCTTGGGATAACTCCAGCTCCCCCAAAACTCTGAGCAGTGGCTTTGTCCAGATAAATAATAATATCTTAGCCATTTAAGTAAGTAAGATAAATATCTTAACCACAAGTGATATGTATACTATGCATACCTGTATAATATTATAACAAATGTAATATTAAATAAAATGTCTTAACCATTTAATAATATCAGTAATGTGAGTAATATCTTAACTATTTGATACCAATATTGTAAATACATCCTAACCATTTAATATAAATACAATTTATATAAATCATAAATAATATCTTAACAATTTATACCAATATTATTCATTTGAAAGGGACTCTGCACAAATTTGTACAGACTGAAGGTAGAATAGTGGTTGCCGGGGGCTGCACGAGGTGACAGGAGGAGTTATTGTTTGATGGGTACAGAGTTAGGGGTGATGAAAAGTTCTGCAGATGGACAGTGGTGGTAGTTGCACAGCAATGTGAATGTGCTTAATGATTCTGAACTGTGTCAGTCAGTCACTCAGTTCCATCGCTCAGTCGTGTCCAACTCTTTGAGACCCCATAGACTGCAGCACGCCAGGCCTCCCTGTCCATCATCAATTCCCAGAGTTTACTGAAACTCTTGTCCATTGAGTTGGTGATGTCATCCAACCATCTCCTCATCTGTCGTCCCCTTCTCCTCCCACCTTCAATCTTTCCCAGCATCAGGGTCTTTTCTAGTGAGTCAGTTCTTCGCATCAGGTGGCCAAATTATTGGAGTTTCAGCTTCAGCATCAGTCCTTCCAGTGAATATTTAGGACTGATTTCCTTTAGGATGGACTGGTCGGATCTCCTTGCAGTCCAAGGGACTCTCAAGAGTCTTCTCCAACATCACAGTTCAAAAACATCAACTCTTCAGAGCTCAGCTTTCTTTATAGTCCAACTCTCACATCCATACATGACTACTGGGAAAAACAGAGCTTTGACTAGATGGACCTTTTTTGGCGAAATAATGTCTCTGCTTTTTAATACACTGTCTAGATTGTTCATAACTTTTCTTCCAAGGAGCAAGCGTCTTTTAATTTCATGGCTACAGTCACCATCTACAGGGATTTTGGAGCCCCCAAAAATAAAGTCTGGCACTGTTTCCACTGTTTCCCCATTGATTTCCCATGAAGTGATGGGACCAGATGTCATGATCTGTGTTTTCTGAATGTTGAGTTTTAAACCAACTTTTTCACTCTCCTCTTTCACTTTCCTTAAGAGGCTCTTTAGTTCTTCTCCACTTTCTGCCATTAGTGTGGTGTCATCTGCATATCTGAGATTATTGATATTTCTCCTGGCTGTCTTGATTCCAGCTTGTGCTTCATCCAGCCCAGCACTTCTTATGATGTACTCTGCATATAAGTTAAATAAGCAGGGTGACAATATACAGCCTTGACGTACTCCTTTTCCTATTTGGAACCAGTCTGTTGTTCCATGTCCAGTTCTAACTGTTGCTTCCTGACCCGCATACAGATTTCTCAGGAGGCAGGTCAGGTGGTCTGGTATTAGTGGGTAGCTGTTCCCTTCTCCAGGGGATCTTCCCAACCCAGGGATCAAACCCAGGTCTCCCACATTGTAGGCAGATTCTTTGCCATCTGAGCCATCAGGGAAGCCCTCTGGACTGTATACTTAAAAATTACTACAGTAGTGAATTTTATATTATGTATATTTTAACACATTTTTTCAAAAAGGACTCTGGAAACTAATATTTTTCTCCCACATCACTCCTAGTTAGGTACTTTGATTGGAAGAGGACGGATATTCACTCGAATCCCCACAATGATGGCTGTTTATTCCAAGACTCAAGATGGAGCCAGAATCTCATGACAGTTGAGGAACAAGGATGAGGGTGGATTAGAAACTGCACTGCAAAAGAGAGCTGTGACTCTTCCCTCTAGTGCTCCATCTCCACAGGGCTCAGCCCTCTCCCTCTCCCTACTTCTCCTCACACTTCTTGCTACTCCTCCCACAAAAGACTGGATTTCTCTTCTCCATCTTTTCTCCTTCTCATAGGTTCCTATTAATTATTGTCTTGGGCTTCCTTGGTGGCTCAGTTGGTGAAGAATCTGCCTGCAATGCAGGAGACCCAGATTCGATCCCTGGGTCAGAAAGATCTCCTGGAGAAGGAAATGGCAACCCACTCCAGTATTCTTGCCTGGAAAATCCCATGGACAGAGGAGCCTGGCAGGCTACAGTCCATGAGTTGCAGTGAGTCAGACATGACAGCAACCAATACACTAAGTATTGTCTCAGCCTCTTTACAGCTTAGCTTCCTCATACCTGGCTTTGCTCTTGGCCTCTATTGTGCATTGTAGCCCCCTCTCTACTTTCATACCAGCGCCTACTGTTGCCCACCTCATGTTCTATTACCCAGATTGGATTCCCACAAGCAAGCCTATGATTGGTCCAGCTTGTAGTAGTGCTTTTTGAGCCAGGTCACCCTATAAGCTGCTCTCCAGTCAATATTTTGGCTCCCTCTAGTGCAATCAGCTGTATATAGGAAAAGTGAAAGTGAAAGTGAAGTCACTCAGTCATGTCCGACTCTGGGATTCTCCGAGCAAAGAATACTGGAGTGGGTTGCCATTTCCTTCTCCAGGGGATCTTCCAGACCCAGGGATCAAACCCAGGTCTCCTGCATTGCAGGCAGACACTTTAACCTCTGAGCCACCAGGGAAGCCAGGAAAGGAAGATTTATATGGTACAGAACATGGCCACTTCATCTCCTCTTTAGCAGAGACTGTAGCTATAAATGACACTGTGATAGCCACATCCAGTACAACCTCATTTCCCATATCTTCACTCCTTATGCTGCAGATGATAATCCCTTTCCAGGCAGCCATGGCAGTGGGTCAATGACACATCTGGGTCAATGACATCTTTGACATCAGTAAATTTCAGGAATATCTCTACTATCAGATAGAACTAAAGACCAGATCCCTGACTTATGTTAGCTAGAAGCCCTCCTTGCTTTAGGGATCACCAGAGAGCACTCCTCAGGTGAGAAAACATAACCAATTTGAAACACTTAGCTTGATTTTAGGACACATTTTTACCCCCTGCTGGTTAATTACTAGGTTCCTAATTTTGGCATAACATAAATCTGAAAACTCCTTTGGACAAATATATCATTTTTAATCAGCAAGTTATTTTTAGTTCTTGGTTTTGGTCATTAAGTTCTAATAATGGCCCATAGCAAATGTACTAAGTATTAATGTTTTAAATAGCACATAATAACAATTTATTGTGCAGGCAACATGCTAAGGAAAATATTCCTCCCAGTTGGAGATACAGGAGGCGCTTTCTTGAGACATCAGATGTGGCTGTCTGCGTCCTGTAGAGCAGCCTGAGCTCATCAGCTGGCTCAGCTGCAGCTCTGCAAGGCTTACAGCTTCTGGACAGCAAAACAAGCCGAAAAGCTGCATTGTGGGTGCCCCCAAGTGGGTACATTTTGATGTGCACGCTGAGGATTTTCTGGCCAGCAACTCTAGCATTAGGTCATGTCTGTGGAACGTTTTTTAAGATGGAAAAAAGCTATATTTTGTGTATGTTTTTCAGCATGCACCTCTTATAATCTAGTATTTACTGAAATAATATTTAATACTTCAGGTTATCACAGATCATTTATCTTCTAGCTAATATCTTATGGGAAAGGTTTCAAGTTATAGCCATATAAGAGTGTGGAAGTGAAGATGATGGACTTTAATGTCAGACACAACTTGACTTTGAACACTCAGTCCCTTATTACTTGTATGACCTTGGGCAAGCTACTTAATCCCCCTAATCATAATCGTCTCATTTTAAAAATGGGATTCAGGAGTATTTGAAAGAGCGTTTATCTTATAGGTCATGTTTTGTAATATGGACAGTGTCTGACACATTAGAAGTTCTCAGTAAATATTATTTTTGTTTGTAAACAAAAATAGTTATGTATGTATATGAAACAATATTTGCATATATTTGCAAAATAAAGTGTATTTATTGAGATATGTCAAGGAGCTCCCCAGTACCTTTTTAATAAATACCTTTCCTGGTCAGTCAGCCATAGGCAATTTCTGTAATTTATGACTGAGAACTGAGCAATCTATATGGTTATGGCAAGATAAAATGAATGAAGTTGACCTGGTTCCTCAAAAATGTCAATGTCATGACAGACCAAGAAAGGCTAAGGAAATGTTCTAGATAATAACAGATTAAAAGACACGGTGACTAAATACAATAAGTGACTTTGGACTGGGTCCTGTATGAGAGGGGAAAAATTCCCATAAAGGACCGTATTGGGACAACTGATGAAACAAGCACAGGTTGTAGGTTGAATAAAAATATTTTATTAATGATAAATTTTCTGAATTGATTGCTGTGATTATGTAAGAAAATCTTCTTGTTCTTAGGAAATATGCAGAGAAATATTAAGGGACATGATGTGTGCAACCTACTCTCAAATGATTTAGAAAAAATAAAAATATAACATCTGTGTACATATACAGATAGATATAGAGACATATTTATGTATAAAGACAATACCATACATACACCATACATGTGTACAAACAAAAGGAATAAGAGAGAATATGAAAAAGTATAGAAAGTGATAAAATTGGTGTCAGGGTAAAGGGTTAACAGTACTTCTCTTTTTGCAATTTTTCTTTAATACTTAAAATTTTAAAATTTAGGTGAATTTTTTTGCGTAAAATATTTTAAAAATAATGAAGTAGTTTCCTCCCAAAATATGAGCTACCTATCCAGTATTTTGACACAAACCCACAAAATTATTGCAAATTATTTGGCAAACAAAGTATGCTATATGTTAAAGGGATATCTTACAGCCTGAAGAACCCTAGAACTGTTAACTGATTCCTTTCAAAACTCTTTCAAAATTCCTTTCAAAATTCCTTTCAAAATTGAGAAATAGAGCATAAGTGTTATGAATAAGAAAAATTATGAGCTGTAAGAGCTCGAAGAGACCTTAGAGAACACCTAGAAACAGGCTTTTTTCAAATAAAGAAATCACCCAAATTTCCTTAAAGATATATCACCCACTCTAAATCATTCTTGTACTCATTTCCTGATGGTTTAAAATTACCTATGATTCATTATTCTGAAAACTGTAATAAAGGGAAAAAATTAACAATTTCTTCTGCCTTTTCTATCCTAACTAATACAAGATAATAAAAATAGTTGCTATGGGAAAGTTTTTCCTTGTAGAATAATCCCAGCTAATAAGTGAAGAAGAAATGATTGAAAAAGACCATGGCCATGTTTCAGTCCTAATGAAATAATGGGTCTGTGAAATAATCATCAGTTCAGCTCAGTTCAGTCACTCAGTCGTGTCCAACTCTCTGCAACCCCATGAATCGCAGCACACCAGGCCTTCCTGTCCATCGCCAACTCCTGGAGTTTACCCAAACTCATGTCCATCGAGTCGGTGATGCCATCCAGCCATCTCATCCTCTGTTGTCCCCTTCTCCTCCTGCCCTCAATCTTTCCCAGCATCAGGATCTTTTCCAATGAGTCAACTCTTCGCATGAGATGGCCAAAGTATTGGAGTTTCAGCTTCAGCATCAGTCCTTCCAATGAACACCCAGGACTGATCTCCTTTAGGATGGACTGGTTGGATCTCCTTGCAGTCCAAGGGACTCTCAAGAGTCTTCTCCAACACCACAGTTCAAAAGCATCAATTCCTCAGCACTCACCTTTCTTCACAGTCCAACTCTCACGTCCATACATGACTACTGGAAAAACCATAGCCTTGACTAGGTGGACTTTTGTTGGCAAAGTAATGTCTCTGCTTTTGAATATGCTATCTAGGTTGGTCATAACTTTCCTTCCAAGGAGTGTCTTTTAATTTCATGGCTGCAGTCACCATCTGCAGTGATTTTGGAGTCCAGAAAAATAAAGTCAGCCACTGTTTCCCCATCTATTTGCCATGAAGTGATGGGACCGGACGCCATGATCTTTGTTTTCTGAATGTTGAGCTTTAAGCCAACTTTCTCACTCTCCTCTTTCACTTTCATCAAGAGGCTCTTTAGTTTTTCTTCACTTTCTGCCATAAGGGTAGTGTCATCTCCATATCTGAGATTATTGATATTTCTCCCAGCAAATCACCACTATTCATTTCCAGAATTTTTCAGCATTCTAAAGAGATACTCTGTAACCATTAAACCACAACTCTCCATTTCCCTTCTCCTCAGTCCTGGTAGCCTCTACTTTAGTAATATTTTCTATCTCTACAAATTTGCCTATTCTAAGTACATCATAAAGGAGGAATCATACAATATTCATCCTTTTGCATGTGCCTTATTTTTACTGTTTTCTAATTTCATCCATGTTATTGCATGTATCAAATTCTTTTGCTGAGATACAATAATTTTTTTTCAGTCATAATTTTTGTTTCTATTTTTAAAAATCTCAATTTTCTAAAGCCTACTTCTGTCTCTCTTTTTTTTTTTGTAACTGAAGTATAGTTGATTTACAATGTTTTAGGTATACTGTAAAGTGATTCAGTTATATATAAATATATATACATATTCTTTTTCAGATTCTTTTCAATTATAGGTTATTATAAAATATTAAATGTAGTTCCCTGTGCTATACAATAGGTCCTTGTTGTTTATCTATTTTATATACACTAGTGTGTATCTGTTAATCCCAAATTCCCAATTTACCCATCCCTATATCTTTCCCTGAAGAACTATGGATGGAGGCTTGTAGCAAAACCATGCCGAAGAAAAAGAAATCCAAGCAGGCAAAATGGTTGTCTAAGGAGGCTTTACAAACTGCTGAGGAAAGAAGAGAGGTGAAAGGCAAGGGAGAAAGGGAAAGATATACCTAACTGAATGCAGAGGTCCAGAGAATAGCAGGAGAGATATGAAGGCCTTTTAAAATGAACAATGCAAAGAAATAGAGGAAAACAATAGAATGGGAGAGACTAGATATCTCTTCAAGAAAATTAGAGATATCAAGGGAACGTTTCACACAAGAATGGGCACAATAAAGGACAGAAACAGTGAGGACCTAGTAGGAGCAGAAGATATTAAGAAGAGGTGGCAAAAATACACAGAAGAACTGTACAAGAAAGTCTTAATGACCTGTATAACCACAATGATGTAGTCACTCACCTAGAGCCAGACATGGTGGAATGTGAATTCAAGTGAGCCTTAGGAAGCATTACTATGAACAAAACTAGTGGATTTGAGCTAGTTCAAATCCTAAAAGTGATGCTGTTAGAGTGCTGCACTCAATATGTCAGCAAATTTGGAAAACTCAGTAATGGCTACAGAATTGGAAAACGTCAGTTTTCTTTCCAATCCCAAAGAAGGGCAATGCCAAAGAATGTTCAAACTACTGTAGAGTTGTACTCATTTCACATGCTAGCAAGGTTAGGCTCAAAGTCCTTCAAGCTAGGTTTCAGTAGTACATGAACTGAGAACTTCCAGATCTTCAAGGTAGGTTTCAAAGAGGCAGAGGAACCAAATATCAAATTGCCAACATGCACTGGATCATGGAGAAAGCAAGCAAGTTCCAGAAAAAACATCTACTTCTATTCCACTGACTACGTGAAAGTCTTTGACTGTGTGGATCACAACAGACTGTGGAAAATTCTTAAAGAAATGGGAATACCAGACCACTTTACCTGTCTCCTGAGAAACCTATATGCAGGTCAAGAAGCAACAGTTAGAACCAGACATGAAACAACGGACTGGTTCAAAATTGGGAAAGGAGTATCACAAGGTTGTATATTGACACCCTGCATTTCACATGAGTACTTCATGTGAAATGCCAATCTGGATGAATCCCTAGCTTGCTTGGGATTAAAATCAAGATAGCTGGGGAAAATATCAACCAACCTTTGATATGCAGATGATACCACTCTAATGGCAGAAAGTGAAGAAGAGCTAAAGAGCCTCTTGATGAGTATGAAAGAGGAGAGTGAAAAAGCTAGCTTGAAACCCAGCATTTTCCAAAAACTAAGATCATGGCATCCAGTTCCATTGCTGCTGCTGCTGCTAAGTCACTTCAGTCGTGTCCGACTCTGTGCAACCCCATAGACTGCAGCCCACCAGGCTCCCCCGTCCCTGGGATTCTCCAGGCAAGAACACTGGAGTGGGTTGCCATTTCCTTCTCCAATGCATGAAAGTGAAAAGTGAAAGTGAAGTCACTCAGTCGTGTCCGACTCCTAGCGACCCCCTGGACTGCAGCCTACCAGGCTCCTCCGTCCATGAGATTTTCTAGGCAAGAGTACTGGAGTGGGGTGCCATTGCCTTCTCCTCCAGTCCCATTACTTCATGGCAAATAGAAGGGGGAAAAGAGGAAACAGTGACAGATTTTATTTTCTTGGGCTCCAGAATTACTGCAGATGGTGCCTGCACCCACAAAATTAAAAAACTCTTCCTCCTTGAAAGTAAAACTATGACAAATCTAGATAGCATGTTAAAAAGCAGAGACATCGACTCAAGTGAGGAGGTTGTGGTATCAGTCGGTTCTAGGCAATTTAAGCTCCAGCCAGGATGATTGAAGTCATTTGCAATGACCATCTGGGGAAGAAGGTCTGCATTACATGCAATACTGACGACACCATTGGGGACCTTAAGAAGCTGATCACAGCCCAAACTGGCACCACTGGAACAAGATTGTATTGAAGAAGTGGAACAAGATTTTTAAGGACCAGGTTTCTCTGGGGTACTATGAAATCCATGATGGATGAACCTTGGAGCTTTATTACCAGTAGAGCAGAATTCCTTCTCCCTGCCCTTCCCTCTCCTCCCACACTAATATGGATGCTTGTTTTTGGAAACTCATGTTAATAAAACCTTAGGGATTGCAAAAAAAAAAAAAAGAGACATTTCCTTGCCAACACAGGTCCATAGAGTCAAAGATATTTTTCTAATAGTCATAGACTATTTTTCTATAGTGAAAGACTATTTTTCTAATAGTCATGTACAGCTGTGAGAGTTGTATCAGAAAGAAGGCTGAGTGCCAAAGAATTGATGCTTTCATACTATGGTGCTGGAGAAGACTCTTGAGAGTCCCTTGGACTGTATGGAGATGAAACCAGTCAATCCTAAAGGAAATCAACCCTGAATATTCATTGAAAGGACTGATGCTGAAGGTGAAGCTTCAATACTTTGGCCACCTGATGCGAAGAGCTGACTCATTGAAAAAGCCCCTGATGCTGGGAAAGAATGAAGACAAAAGGAGAATGGGGTGGCAGAGGATGAGATGGTTTAATAACATCACTAACTCAGTGGACATGAATTTGAGCAAATTCCAGGATATAGTGGAGGACAGAGGAGCCTGGCATGCTGCAGTCCATGGGGCTGCAAAAAGCTGGACATGACTTAGCAACAGAACAGCAATACTCCCTTTCCGCATTTAAGTTTGCTTTCTATGACTCCATTTCTGTTTTGTACATAAGTTTACTAGTATCACTTTTTTTTTTTTGGATTCCACATATACGTGATATCACATGATACTTGTTTTTCTCTGTCTGACTTGACTTCATTTAGTATGATAATCTCGAGGTCCATCCATGCTGTTGCAAATGGCAATATTTCATCCTTTATTATGACTGAGTAATATTCTGTTGTAATATTCCATTTATGATCGGATAAAGAAGGCATATTTTCTTTATCCATTCATCTGTTGATGGACACTTAGGTTGCTTCCATGTCTTAGCTATTGTAAATAGTGCTGCTATCAACACTGAGGTACATACATCTTTTCAATTTATAGTTTTCTTCAGAGATATGCCCAGGAGTGGGATTCCTAGATCATACGTAACTCTATATTCCTTAGTATTTAAGGAAACTTCATACTGTTTCTCATAGTGGCTGCACCAACTTACATTCCCAGCAACAGCATAGGGGGTTCCCTTTTCTCCACACCTTCTCCAGCATACATATCCCATTGAATGTATATACCACACTTTGCTTATCCATTCATTTGTTGATGGACATTTGTATTTTTTCCACCTTTTGGAATATGCTGAAGAATGCTGCTATAAACAGATGTACAAGTATCTGAGTCCCTGCTTTCAATTATTTTGAGTATATACTTAGAAGTGGAATTGTGGATCATATGGTAATTCTTTATTTAGCTTTTTAGAAGAGACATCACATTGTCTTCAATAGCAGCTACACCATTTTACATTCCAGTGATTACTGCACCATCAACAATTGTTACTTTTCATTTTTTTAGATCATAGGCTTTCTTATTGGTATGAAATGGTATCTTATTGTGGTTTTGACTTGCATTTCCCTAGTGACTAGTGATGTTGTATATCTTTTTATGTGCTTATTGGCCATTTGTATATCTTGTTTGGCAAAACACCTATTGAATTCCTTTTTTCATATTTAGATTAGGTTGTTTGAGGGGTTTGTTGTTTAGTTGTAGGAGTTCTTTACATATTCTGAATATTAATACCTTATCAGGGATATGATTTTTAATATTTTCTTCCATGATGTGGGTTGTCCTTTCACTCTCTAGATAACGTCCTTTGATGCATAGTTTTTAATTTTGATGAAGCCCAATTTATCTTTTTCTTTTGTTGCCTGGCTTTTGGTTTCTTATCCAAGAAATCATTACAATATCCATTGTCATGGAGATTTTTTCTAAGGGTTTTATAGTTTCACATCATACATTTATGTCTTTGATTCACTTTGAGTTAATTTTTGTATATGGTATGAGGTAAGATTTGCAGTATTTCACATGCAAATATCCAATTTTCCCAGCACTATTCATTGAAAATAAGATATAAATTTTTAAGAAAATTAAAAACTCTATTCATATATATCAATATTCCTATATTCTTAGATGCTCAGTCATGTCCAATTCTTTCCATGTAAAAATATAGTGAAAGTTTGCAAATCCATGGACTACAGCCTGCCAGCCTCCTCTGTCCATGGAATTACCCAGGCAAGAATACTGGTAGCTATTCCCTTCTCCAGGGGATTTTCCCCACCAGGGCTTGAACCCGGATTTCCTACATTGCAGGCAGATTCTTTTCCATCTGAGCCACCAAGAAAGCCCAGAAAGGTACACACTATACTGTTAATAATTTTTATTTTTAAGGAGGAAACCAATATTGGGGAGGAGGATAAACAACAGTTATAATTTTGCTGGCTATATTTTTATATTGCTTTGATTATTTATAAGCCTGTAGTTATACGTTACTTACATTATTTTAGAAAGACAATTTTGATGGGATTCTTTTCCTGATGGTTTTTAAGAGAAAATTGGTTGGATGTCAAAGCATGGGATGAGTAAGCCAAAAGGGTTACTATTCTGGCAGGTTAGAGGTCCAAATTAAATAAAAACTCCAAGACAAGAGAAGTGTAATGTGGGAAGAAATTATCAGATCTCAAGGGAAATACTATTTGTCTAGATGATCTTGGAGCAACGATAGCAAATAGAGACAGTTAACAAAACTTGGTTCTAATTCTTAACACTGCACTTAGTCTGCCCCCCCCATTTGTTTTGTTTTTAACCTTCAGCTGAATTTGAGTAACATGTATTTTGTTGATATATATAAGAGGTAACTGAACACTCAGAGGTCCCCCTGTGCTTTGTCAGGCAAAGCAGCCAAAGTTACAAGGGTGGGATGAATTGAGAGAGTAGCATGAAAACCTATAGAAGACCAGAGGATTTTAATAGCAAAGTAGTAGGGGGCCAGGGAAAAAAAGGCTTTTAATTTTACCTTAATTACTACATATTTTATTCTAGAATTCTCAGCAAAGAAAATCCTTATAGAAAGCAGGCTCACAATTATATAAAATAAATAAATAAAATGCTTGTTGAATGAATGATTGACACATGAATCTAAAGGAAAAAAATGTGAAAAACTAAATAAAAGTAGAGTAATACAGGAGTTGTCTGGTGGTCAAGTGGTTAGGATTCACTGCTTTCAGTTCCACGGCCCAGGTTCAATCCTTGCTTGGAGAACTGAGATCCCACAAGCCGCATGGCATGGCATGGCATGGCATGTGTGTGCATGTGTGTGTGTGTGTGTGTGTGTGTAAATGTATATACACACACATATAGCTGAAACTGACAATATACCTTTCTATCACATAAAAGAATACAAGAAACTCCAGCCAATATATAGATAAAAAGGAGCACACACCCACATCCACACATACATGATGCTTTAAAACAGGAATAGCCTTACCATGAATAGATTAGAGTTTGAATACAATTTGAAATATATTGGATAGGGCTACTGCCTAAAAGTACACCCAAGCCCATCACCAAGAACTGAAATTCAACATTTAATAATGCTTCCCTTTGGTTTCATTAATGCAGGTGCCACAGAGAGGATAATATAATACATTTATCAGTTATCATAAATTAAAACTTTCCTAACATATTGCTTTTTTAACTGTTGAAGTTCATGCTTATGGTAACATATCAAATAATGCAGAGGTAAGCACACACATGCACATGTGAAGAAAATTTAACAGTTTCTCCTTTCCTTCTCCAACCTCATTGCTTAAAAATGGAGTGAGTGCCTATAAATAGATCAAGCAAGTTCTAGGCTATGTAGATCTAGCAATAAACAAAACAAAGTCCCTGCTATCATATCAGGTCAGTTCAGTCACTCAGTCGTGTCCGATTCTTTGCAGCTCCATGGACTGCAGCACGCCAGGCCTCCCTGTCCGTCACCAACTCCCGGAGTTCACTCAGACTCATGACCCTTCAGTTGGTGATGCCATCCAACCATCTCATCCTCTGTCGTCTCCTTCTCTTCCCACCTTCAATCTTTCCCAGCATCAGGGTCTTTTCAAATGAATCAGTTCTTCTCATCAAGTGACCAAAGTATTGGAGTTTCAGCTTCAGTATCAGTCCTTCCAATGAATATTCAGGACTGATTTCCTTTAGGATGGACTGGTTGGATCTCCTTGCAGTCCAAGGGACTCTCAAGAGTCTTCTCCAACACCACAGTTCAAAAGCATCAATTCTTTGGAGCTCAGCTTTCTTTATGATCCAACTCTCACATCCATACATGACTACTGGAAAAACCAGAGCTTTGACTAGATGGACCTTTGTTGCCAAAGTAATGTCTCTGCTTTTTAAGATGCTGTCTAGGTTTCTCATAGCTTTTCTTCCAAGGAGCAAGCGTCTTTTAATTTCATGGCTGCAATCACCATCTGCAGTGATTTTGGAGCCCCAATAAAGTCTGTCACTGTTTCCATTGTTATCCCATCTATTTGCCATGAAGTGATGGGACCAGATGCCATGATCTTCGTTTTCTGAGTGTTGAGTTTTAAGCCAACTTTTAACTCTCCTCTCTCACTTTCCTCAAGAGGCTTTTTAGTTCTTCACTTTTTGCCATAAGTGTGGTGTCATCTGCATATCTGAGATTATTGATATTTCTCCCGGCTATCTTGATTCCAGCTTGTGCTTCCTCCAGCCCAGTGTTTCTCATGATGTACTCTGCATATAAGTTAAATAAGCAGGTTGACAATATACAGCCTTGACGTACTCCTTTCCCGATTTGGAACCAGTCTGTTATTCCATGTCCAGTTCTAACTGTTGCTTCTTGATCTGCATACAGATTTCTCAGGAGGCAGGTCAGGTGGTCTGGTATTCCCATCTCTTGAAGAAGTTAGAGTCTAATGTGAGATACAAACAAACCGGCCATACATGATGCCAAGGTAGCAATAACAGCCACAGAGAAATATAAAGTTAGGTAAAGGATCCAGGAAAGCCACACTTAAGAGGTAACTTGAGCAAAAACTTGAATGAAGTGGAGGTTAAGCCAAGTAAACATAAGGTGTTCCAAACTAAAGAAGCAAAACATGTAGTTCTGTGGGGCAGTATGGTTGGGGTGCTGGAGGAACAGCAAAGGGGCCAAGGAGCATGAAGCTGATGATCAAGGAGTTGTTTGTTCTTTTTATCCATTTCTGGACTCTTTGTACCTACAAAGAGTAAATTGTGGTTATGCTACCAACTAGATACCTAGAATTCATCTGTTTCAATTTGTAGGAGATTTAATTTTTTTCCACTTTTTTAAATGAGTTGCATGGTTCCAAATCCAAATCCAGAAAGCAAAGTATATTCAAAGAGGGTTAGCATCTATTCCTGTTCCCTTCAATCCATTCCTTCTCATATTGGGAACCATTTTTGAAACCTCTATTTTTAAAACATAGGAAATGTATTTGTAATTCTCTCCCCTTCTTAGATGCATTCACATTCCTTCTCCACTTGTGAGGTAAATAGTTCAGTTCAGTTCAGTCATTCAGTCATGTCCAACTCTTTGCGACCCCGTGAATCGCAGCACACCAGGCCTCCCTGTCTATCACCAACTCCCAGAGTTAACTCAGACTCATGTCCATCGAGTCGGTGATGCCATCCAGCCATCTCATCCTCTGTCGTCCCCTTCTCCTCCTGCCCCCAATCCCTCCCAGCATCAGAGTCTTTTCCAATGAGTCAGCTCTTCGCATGAGGTGGCCAAAGTACTGGAGTTTCAGCTTTAGCGTCATTCCTTCCAAAGAAATCCCAGGGCTGATCTCCTTCAGAATGGACTGGTTGGATGTCCTTGCAGTCCAAGGGACTCTCAAGAGCCTTTTCCAACACCACAGTTCAAAAGCCTCAATTCTTCAGCGCTCAGCCTTCTTCACAGTCCAACTCTCACATCCATACATGACCACAGGAAAAACCATAGCCTTGACTAGATGGACCTTTGTTGGCAAAGTAATGTCTCTGCTTTTGAATACGCCATCTTAGGTTGATCATAACTTTCCTTCCAAGGAGTAAGTGTCTTTGAATTTCATGGCTACCATCACCATCTGCAGTGGTTTTGGAGCCCCCAAAAATAAAGTCTGGCACTGTTTCCACTGTTTCCCCATCTATTTGCCATGAAGTGATGGGACCAGATGCCATGATCTTCGTTTTCTGAGTGTTGAGCTTTAAGCCAACTTTTTCACTCTCCACTTTCACTTTCATCAAGAGGCTTTTGAGTTCCTCTTCACTTTCTGCCATAACGGTGGTGTCATCTGCATGTCTGAGGTTATTGATATTTCTCCCAGCAATCTTGATTCCAGCTTGTGCTTCTTCCAGCCCAGTGTTTCTCATGATGTACTCTGCATATAAGTTAAATAAGCAGGGTGACAATATACAGCCTTGACGTACTCCTTTTCCTATTTGGAACCAGTATGTTATTCCATGTCCAGTTCTAACTGTTGCTTCCTGACCTGCATACAGATTTCTCAAGAGGCAGGTCAGGTGGTCTGGTATTTCCATCTCTTTCAGAATTTTCCACAGTTTATTGTGATCCACACAGTCAAAGGCTTTGGCATAGTCATTAAGCAGAAATAGATGTTTTTCTGGAACTCTCTTGCTTTTTCCATGATCCAGCAGATGTTGGCAATTTGATCTCTGGTTCCTCTGCCTTTTCTAAAACCAGCTTGAACATCAGGAAGTTCACGGTTCACGTATTGCTGAAGCCTGGCTTGGAGAATATAGTAGCAGACTATAAAAATATAGAATACATGATGGGTTTGCATGTCACCCTTCCACAGGTGCCATGCTAGTTTTCTCTGTATCACTATAATTTTGGTATATGCACTGCTGAAGCAAGCAATAAGTTAGATTTTACATGGGTAAGAGCTCAGAAGTGGAAACTACCTGGAAGAGATAGCTTCAGTAGCTGCTGCCATGGAGAGCCTAACATAGCCACGAGACACCAAGAAAGTACAAGGTGCCAGCAGAGAGTCAGCTGCCCACTGACAGACCAGTGGCTTTGAGAAAAAAGTCAAGGACTAATCACCGACAGACCTTGCCTGCCTCACAAGCCAGCCCAGGGCCTATTCTGCTTCTGCTCATGTCCCATTTCTGCCAATGTTCTATTGTATCACGTGCACTGTGTGTGCTCAGTCATTCACGCATGCATGTATGCGCGTTCAGTCGCTTCAGTCGTGTCTTACTCTTTGCTACCCTAAGGACTGTAGCCCTCCATTCTCCTCTATCCAAGGGATTCTTCAGGAAAGCTCAGTTGTGTCCAACTCTTTGTGACACCCTGGACTGTAGCCCACCAAGCTCCTCTGTCCATGGGATTCTCCAGGCAAGGATACTGAAACTGGTTACTATTTCCTTCTACAGGGATCTTCCAGACCCAGGGATCGAAACTACATCTCCTGCATCTCCTGCAGTGGCAAATGGATTCTTTACTACTAAGCCACCTGGGCAGCCCCTTTGTATCACAGAACAGGTCAATAAAGGACTTTATTGTTTTGTTTTTTTAATGAATTCTTTAGGTACACAAGACTATAAATACAGAATCCTTCTTAGGTACACACACAGAATGTTTATTTGAACAAACTCATGCCACACATTAAAAAAAAAGAAGAAGAAGAAAATGTTCCTCGAGTTCTCTAAGTTTGAATTTTGCAATACAAGTAAGAAAAAGAAATTCTAGAGGTCATTCCAATTTGTCCCCACAGCCTAAAATTTTAGTTAGAATAAGTTTTTGCAAGTTACTTCAACCATACTCAGTACCTTAGTTACTACTGAGCAAACATTTATTGAGTGACTACTATGTTTAATACTTTATGTTAGCTGCTGTGGAAGACATAAATATGAATTAGGCCTAATTCCTGCCCTTAAAAATCTTACCATCTCTGCTAATTAGTAACTTATGACTCTCAGCTAGAAATCCATGCTTCTTTGCCTTGTTTCTGTTCTACAGCTGAACCCTATAGGCATTTCCACTATGACAACTGGCAGAACGTTAGGTTTGGCCAATAGAGGGTGCTGGAAAGACACTGGGAAGCCAGAACAAGAGCAAGGACTTTCTCCTTCAGGTGGATTGGCTTGCAGCAGAGGCCTGCTTGTGTTCACCTCAGCAATCCTCGTGGTTCGCTTGTGCGGCCCCTGCCTCCAGCAAGTTTCTTCACCACAAGTGGACTGTGGACTGCAGGTTCCTGCGACAGCCATGCCCTCTCCTCCTCAGCCAAGGGTAGCAGCTATTCTTATAGTTCCTGCTTCTAGACCCCTGAGAACCTACTCTCCCATTTTTAGTAGTTAGATACCTTTTACTGGTTAACAAAGTTTATATTAAATTTTCCCTGTTCAAATTACTATTATGATTTCTGTCTTGTGGTTGGTCCCAGCAGAAATACCTAGCAGATAAGGGAAAAAAGACAGATGTAAGTTAATGTAAATTCTGTGAGAGAATAGGCCACTATAATCACAGCCCCAAATCCAAAAAAGTTTCAGGTGTAAATCTACAGAATTATGTATCAGTTTGGATTGTGTTCAACTGCACATAACAGAAACCTGACTCAGTGGCTTAACCAAATAGATTGATTTTCTCCTGTACCATGAAGTCCATAAATAGGCAGTTAAGGGCTGCTGTAGCTACTCTAAAAGAAAGTTAACTCAGACTCCTTATTTATTTTTTAATTGAAACATGGTTGATGTATAGTAAAATTCCAGGTGTACAACATAGAGATTAACAATTTTTCAGGATTATGCTCCATTTACAGTCATATAAAATATTGGCTATATTCCCGGTGCTGTACAATATATCCTTGTAGCTTATTTATTTTGTATGTAACTGTTTGTGCTTTTTCATCCCCTACCCCTGTCTTCCCCATACTCTTTCCCCTCTCCCCAGTGGTAACCACTAGGTTGTTCTCTATATCTCTGCTGCTGCTGCTGCTAAGTCTCTTCAGTCGTGTCCGACTCTGTGTGACCCCATAGACAGCACCCCACCAGGCTCCCCCGTCCCTGGGATTCTCCAGGCAAGAACACTGGAGTGGGTTGCCATTTCCTTCTCTAATGCATGAAAGTGAAAAGTGAAAGTGAAGTCACTCAGTCATGTCCAACTTTTAGCGACCCCCTGGACTGCAGCCTACCAGGCTCCTCCGTCCATGGGATTTTCCAGGCAAGAGTACTGGAGCGGGTGCTACCTTGTTTTATTTTTATATTCCACACATAAGTGATATCATATAGTATTTGTCTTTCTCTGCCTGAGTTATTTCACTTTGTATAACGCCCTCCAAGTCCATCCATGTTGTTTCAAATGGCAAAATTTCATTCTTTTTTATGGTTGAGTGGTATCCGGCTCCTTTTCTTTCCCAGCTTCTCCATACTTAATGTGTTGTTTCTGTACTCATGGTTGCAAGATTGCTGCTTCACCTCCAGACACTGGTTCATATTCCAGGCAGGAAAAAGAAAAGGAAAGAAAAAAAATGAACCAGTTGCCTCTAACTTCTTTCTAAGCATTCTTAGAGGCACTGCCAAGTAACTTCAACTCACAAACCATTGATAATTCCTAACTGTAAGTGAACCTGGGAAGCTCAGTATTTTTTTAACTGGGAGCAGGATCCTGTAAGTAAGAGAGAAGGGGAGAATAAAGCTGAATAGGTAACTAGCAGCATCTGACATATTAATTGGAAAAGGAGTAAGTTACTTACTTCGAGATGGGTTAGAGTCAGCAGAGGAACATGATCTTATATTCATATACGTATTCTTTTAATGAAAATGACCTTTCTATATTAATTATCAAGCAGTTGATTAGATGAAATGAGTAGCAAAGTCACATTGCACAGGAGCATGCAGGATAGGGAAGGATTTATTTAGAAATTATCTTTCATACTTCTTTTTACTGCCCCTTTCCTTTCTTCCTCATGCCATCATCACCCAGATATTATCAGATATTACCTAATTCTAATGTCCCATAACTTAACATGACTGACTCCACAGTCTAAGGAAAAATGTAGACAGGATTAAATACTTATGACTAACTTATTATTTGTCTTTCTTTGCGTCTCTGTTTTAAACATGTGCGTGTGCGTGCACACACACACACACACACACTGTTCTCAAAGGTAGAACATCTGTTCTTTGAACACCTAAAATTCTTCATAAATATTTAAACTGTAACTGACAGAACCCACAAAGGACCTATTCTCTTCTAGGCCAACTCATCTGCTCATTGACATGCTGACACATGTCAGGCGGGAGCCTGGACACAGAAGGTATCTCTCACTCCTATAGGCAGCTAACCCATATGCACCATGCAAGTGAGACTGTTAGGGGGCCTGGCTTTTCTCCTGCCTCTTCTCAACAGTTACTGCTACTGATTTATGGCTGGAGAGGAAGGGCTTTTCTCTAAGCCATTTCCATACACAAATTCATTTAGAATAATTTTTCCCTTAAGATAATCTATTACTGAAGTATAAGGCCTGTGATGATTAATTTTATGTGTCAACTTGACTGGGCACAGGAGTATGTATATTAAACTTTATTTCTAGTGTCTGTGAAGGTGTTTCTGGATGAGATTTTTTTTTTAACTGGAGGATAATTGCTTTATAGTGTTGTAGTGGTCTCTGTCATACATCAATGTGAATCAGTCAAAATTATATATATAATTTTATACATATATATATATATATATATATATATATCCCCTCCCTAGTGGGCCTCCCTCCCCGCCAAGATCAGCATTTGAATCTGTGGACTCAGTAAAGTAGATTGCCCTCCCCAATGTGGGTGGCCATCATCCAGTCCATTGAGGAATAGAACAAAAGTCAGAGAAAGGAAGAATTCACTTTTTTCCTCCCTGTCTCACTACTGAAGTGGGCCATTCCATCTTATTTTCTCAGACTGGGATTTATATCATTGGCCTCCCTGATTCTCAGGCCTTCAGATCCAGTTCAATTATACCATCAGCTTTCCTGAGTCTCCAGCTTGAAGACATCAGTTCATGGAACTTCTCAGTCTCTATAACCACATAAGTCAATTAATTCCACATGGTCATTCTGTGTGTGTGTGTGTGTGCACGCGCGCACACAGGCACACACGCACACTAAGTCATTTTAGTTATGTCTGACTTTTTGCGATTCTATGAACTGCAGCCCTCCAGGCTCCTCTGTCCACAGGATTCTTCAGGCAAGAATACTAGAGTGAGTTGCCATGCCCTCCTGCAGGGGATCTTCCACGTCTCCTGCATTGGCAGGTGGGTTCTTTACCACTAGTGCCACCTGGGAAGCCTATATATATATGTAAACAATAATGCTTAATATAATAATGCTCTGTGTTAGTCCGGGTTCTCCACAGAAACAGAACCAGTAGGATCCTGCCAAGAGAGGTCAAATTTTTCTTACAACTAGTTTTGTTTCTCTGGTGAACCCTGACTACGACAGAGCGTTATTGTTTCCTCAACTTTAGATATCAAAGGACATCTTACCATATACTTCAGGCAAGAATTGAGTGCTTCAGAAAATATACTAATAAGTTCTCCTTGAACTGCACATGTGAATTAACTCTGTTTTATGTGCTAAAGATTGGGCCTAAAATGATTAGCTCACATGTGAGTTTGAAGCATTTGCCTGTGAAGCTGGATCAGTGTCTTAATTGCCTATGAAGTAGATCGGTCTTAACTCGTTCTTCAAGTTTTAGTTCTGAGGGCTTCTCCCCAGGATTACTGCTAGATGATACTGCACCGTGGTGCCAACTAGAAAAAAAGTGATCCTCTGGGTCCATGTTGTTTCAGGGCTCTAGGCCAAGTGGGTCGGATTTCAGTCCTTAGACATCCCTAGATACTTAATCTTTCATGTTGACTTGTACCACCTCCACAGCCACTTGTTAGAACTACTAAGTCAGATTTACAGAATTCAAGACCTGACACAAGTCCACTAAGAGCCATTTTTTTCCCTAAGATATTTCTGTATTGATCTGAAGCCCAAAGTTACCCACAACAAGTGTTAAAGTTGGGTCAGTTTTGAAAATACTCGGACTTTCCTTAGTCCCTGGCCCTACACGAAAAAACATTTACAACCCTTAATTCTCCCAATCACAGGGCTGGGAGAAAAACTGACCTCCCTCTCTTTATCAAGAGGTAACTTTGTGCCCAAGTCACAAAGCTCTTCAGTTCAGTTCAGTTCAGTTCAGTCGCTCAGTCGTGGCCGACTCTTTGCAAGCCCATGGACTGCAGCAAGCCAGGCCTCCCTGTCCATCACCAACTCCTGGAGTTCACTCAAACTCACGTCCATCAAGTCCATGATGCCATCCAGCCATCTCATCCTCTGTCATCCCCTTCTCCTCCTGCCCCCCATCCCTCCCAGCATCTGAGTCTTTTCCAATGAGTTAACTCTTCGCATGAGGTGGCCAAAGTACTGGAGTTTCCGCTTTAGCATCATTCCTTCCAAAGAACACCCAGGGCCAATCTCCTTTAGAATAGACTGATTGGATCTTCTTGCAGTCCAAGGGACTCTCAAGAGTCTTCTCCAACAAAGCTCTTAGATCTATTCATTTGCTTATTCCTTTGTCCCAGTATTATTTTGGGGGGCTCCAAAATCACTGCAGCTGGTGACTGCAGCCATAAAATTAAAAGACGCTTGCTCCTTGGAAGAAAAGCTATAACAAACCTAGACAGTATATTAAAAAGCAGAGACATTACTTTGCCAACAAAAGTTCGTCTATTCAAGGCTATGGTTTTTCCAGTGGTCATGTATGGATATGAGAATTGGACTGTGAAGAAGGCTGAGGGCCGAAGAATTGATGCTTTTGAACTGTGGTGTTGGAGAAGACTCTTGAGAGTCCCTTGGGCTGCAAGGAGATCCAACCAGTCCATCCTAAAAGAAATCAGTCCTGATTATTCATTGGAAGGACTGATACTGAAGCTGAAACTCCAATACTTTGGTCACCTGATGCGAAAAACTGACTCATTTGAAAAGACCCTGATGCTGGGAAAGAGTGAAGGCGGGAGAAGAAGGGGACGACCGAGGATGAGATGGTTGGACAGCATCACCAAATCAATGAACATGAGTTTGAGTAAGCTCTGGGAGTTGGTGATGGACAGGGAGGCCTGGCATGCTGCAATCCATGGGCTCGCAAAGAGTCGGACACGACTGAGCAACTGAACTGAACTTGTCCCAGAAGGTCAGGCCCACTTTCCCCCAAAAGATTATTCCAGACTTCTGGAACTCTTTTTCAGATTCCTTTACAGAAATGTATTTTCACTTTCTGCTAAGCAGTGAATGAACCGTTTTCCCACAGAGTCCTATTTTCACAAGGAAGAATGACCAGGAAGGGATCTCTTTACGAAAGAAACCTACCAACTGATAAAAGGCCAAATCTCATTAAGAAAGTCAACTGAAGGATTAAGTCCCACTGTCCTGCGACCAGCTTAGATCAAAGGCGAAATAATCCGTTCGGTTCCCTCTCCCTGGGCTAGTTTTCAATATCTACTTTTTGTCTCTCCTTCACCCCTCTTCTGCCCGCCACTCCATCTTGGGGCGGCTGTCTCTGTCCTTCCGGACTGGTTACCAATAAAGTTGTTACAAATGACCTTGAGCGTTTTCCGGGCTGCACCCAATTCCCCGCCTTCTCCATCCGGGTGCTGCGGTGCGGATAAGAGCGGGACTGCGCTTGCGCGCCCAGCCCCATTCCTTCGACCTCTGCCGCAGCGGCCGCCGCCACCTCCCTGGAAGGTAAGCGGAGGGCGCGGAAGCCGGGTCTGGCCGTGGTGGAGCCGCGCCCCAGAGGGACCCATTCATTCTGCAGGCGCCTCGTTTGGCGCTGGGCCCGAGCTGACCGCGTGCACGGGAACCTGAGGGACTTGGGTGGAAGTACGGGCCCTCGGAGGACACTTGACCTTAAGCCTCTTTGCCTCCGCAGAGAGGAAGCGGGAGAGGAGCCCACGTCTCCTGTCACCCAAGTCCTCCAGCTGCGCTGCCCCGAAGAGTGCAAGATGTTCGCCTGCGCCAAGCTTGCCTGCACCCCAGCTCTGGTGCGTAGCCCAGACTGGGCCCGGAGCTCGAGGGCCCGACCTCTTGGCCCAGACGTCCACGTTGTTGAATGGGTCACCTCCGCGTGGAACTCACGGCCCTTTCGGGACAGTTCCCTCACGCCTCTTAACCTCTGTGTCTTTTTATCCCTTTCCTATTCCTTCCTGGGGTTTCTTACTTCGCTCCTCCCCTCCACTCTGGCTATGGAGAACCGCCGAGGCCTAGTTGTCAGGCCCAGCTCGGTGTAGGTCAAACCCTCCTTGCTCCTTGTCCTGGAACGGCCCCTCCCCCACCTCCTCCGGCACCCTGTTGGATCGGGGCACGCGAGGGTTGGGGTGCAGAGAAGGCTGGAAGGGGCCTCGAGCCCTACGTTCGCTACTGCTGCGGTCTCCATTACGATCTGTAGGTCAAACTCGATGCTGCAGAGGGAGGAACTTTGCCTCACCTTGTGTGGGCGGAGGCGGCTAGTGCAGGAGCCGAAAGTTTCTACTGCGTTTGGGGTGTTATTTCCCAAACTATTTTTGGGCACTTTGTGTGAAGATCTGCGGGGTTTATCTTAGAGAATCAGGTCTCGGTTCTGAAGGAATTTTCTGTGACCTTAGTGGACACTCAAGGGCAGGAATATGTCCTTATGGTCAGACTGTTTAAAAGATTGTTCTTCCACCAGTGTGGAATTGTTTAAACTGCTTTTTAATTTTATGATTAATGGACATATAGGAATAATCTTAGAAATAGCGCGAGCTCATTTTAACTAATGGGCTATTTAAAATGACAAGCGTGTATAGTACTTGTTGATCCACTTAACTTACCAAAGAATGTGGGGTATTTATTGCTGGTTTTCTGATCTGAATTGTGGCGCTACAATAATTGAAATTTTAAAAGCAATACTTACTCTTTCTAACTAATTGTTCTTAAAAGTTTTGTTCAAAGTATTACAAATACACTATGAATAAGTTTTAAAATTTCATTAACAGTTTTGTTAAAATTGCTTCATGCATTGAAACATGATCAAAAAGCCAGGATAAGAATCAATAGAGAGAAGTCATGATGTTTCTGACTCATTTTTGCAACTTGCCTTTTTAGAATTCATGGTGTGGGAAGGGTCCTTGAAGTCATATCTGTTGTCTTAATAACATGGAATCTTTTTCATGAACAGATCAGAGCTGGATCCAGAGTTGCATACAGACCAATTTCTGCGTCAGTGTTATCTCGACCAGAGACTAGGACTGGAGAGGTAAAATTAACTAATGCTACCAAAGAAGTCTTAGGGTCTTTATCACAGCAAAGGGGGAAAACCTCATTAATGAATGGTTTTAGGCAGTCCTTTCCACCCTTTCATCCAAAAAATTTGCAGAGGATGAGCCAATGAAAGAAACTTTATCTAAAACTTAGTCACCTGAATTTTGGCCAGGAAGTATAATTAATATATATACTTAAGTGTATAATTTTGACTTGCTGGTGTTTATGATTTTGATAACAACAGTTACTGAACAGCCTACTCTATTAAACAGTATATGCACATACACTGTTTCTTAATTTTCAAAGACCTTATCTGGTGTAGATACTGTTCTTTTTCTGCAAGACTGGAATTATTCTAAGCCCTAGAGTTTTCCATTGTGCCACACCATCTTCTATTCAAACTCAGCTACAAATATAGAGAAGTGGTTATCATTTTGACAGTACCATGATTAAAATAGCTAACTATGATTACTGATTTGACCTTTGCTTTTATTTCCTGCTCTCTAGGGCTCTACGGTATTTAATGGCACCCAGAATGGTGTGTCTCAGTTAATCCAAAGGGAGTTTCAGACCACTGCGGTCAACAGAGACATTGATACTGCAGCCAAATTTATCGGTGCGGGTGCTGCCACAGTAGGAGTGGCTGGTTCTGGTGCTGGTATTGGAACAGTCTTTGGCAGTCTCATCATTGGTTATGCCAGGTAATTTCTATTGCCAAATAAATAGTTTGAAACATGTTTGAAATAGTTGGAAACTTAGAAAACTAGTGAAATAATAATAGCTACTTTCTATTAAGTGCCTTTCTGTGTCTTGCATTTCATTTTGAGTACTTTGCATGCATTGTCACTGCTCCCAAAACCCCTTGGAGAGACTCCAGTATACCTATTAAGGACCAGAGAAACTCCTTGTCTAAAGTCAAAGCAAGAGAGCTCATGCTTTAAAAAAATACCAGTCTCCATTTTATTATTTAAGACCTTTTATTTAAACTATTAAATCTTAAAACATACTTTTTTGGGGATAAGAAGGTCAGAATAAGAAGGTAATAATGGATGAAGACTGACCATTGACATAGGGAGAATAATGCCTCCCTTTTCCCATATGATTAGGAATGAGGGGAAAGGAATGTCACAGGCAGAACCAAAAGAGATCTGGGCAGAACGGTGTGCTAGTACTTTTCAGGTTACAAAGAACCCAACACTAATAATCTGGTTCTTTAACATTTATCAACCATGCTAAAATTTGAATAATATGTGTTGTCTCTTTTAGAAACCCTTCACTGAAGCAGCAGCTGTTCTCATATGCTATCCTGGGATTTGCCTTGTCTGAAGCTATGGGTCTCTTTTGTTTGATGGTTGCTTTCTTGATTTTGTTTGCCATGTAACAAATTACTGCTTAAAATGTTGGCATTCATATTAATTACGGATATAATTCTGTGTATCTTACTGTGACTCCGAAAACTATAGTGTTGGTGTCATGGAAATGTATGTTATTTCCAAAGTCATTTCATTAAAGATGAAAACTTTAATTTTTGCTGTGGTTTGTATTTACCTGAATTTAAATTTAGATCATCACTGAGAAGACCATGTATTCAGGCAGAGGCTGTACCAGTCCCTGATGATGGAAAATATGCTAATATAATTTTTAGGGGAATTATTTTAATGTTTTGCACATTGTAAATTATAGGGCTTTAGTTTATTCAAATAAAGGGGAAATGTTTGAGTGCTTTGAGCTTCTATGAAATATGATTAAATCAGAATAGTTAATTACTTAAGATGGTTTTATGTTTTTAAGGGCTAATATGAATTACAATACTTGGAAGCAGTATTACCTTCCAAGACTAACCTGGCTGGTCTTACACACCTGGATCTAAAAATAAATCATGTCGGGTTTTTAGGAATTGAAACTTTATTAAATAGGTGTTGGGATTAGGGAGGCAATTTTTGATTGTCAGTAAGTCTCACATGAAGCAATTGTGTGTCTATAGTGAATCTTATCTGTCTTCTTAGAAGAAACTCAATATCAAAAAGCAAACTGAATTGGCTTCAATTTAAAGCCAAAAGTTGCTATAGCATTGCTTATCTTTGATACTAACAAATGCTTACAATAGGAGTCTTGGGAATGACAACTGGTTCAGTTATGGGCTTCCCGGGTGGCTCAGATGATAAAGCGTCTGCCTGCAATGCAGGAGACCCATGTTCAATCCCTGGGTCGGGAAGGTCCCCTGGAGAAGGAAATGGCAACCCACTCCAGTATTCTTGCCTAGAAAATTCCATGGATGGAGGAGACTGGTAGGCTACAGTCCATGGGGTTGAAAAGAGTTGTACACAACTGAGTGACTTCGCTTTCTTTCGCTTTCAGTAGTATTTTATTTGTAATACTATGTGTTGCTTATTGGTCAAGTTTTGCCTATTAAAATGAAGAAAGTCTTAGAAAGACTTGAGTTTTCCTCACAGCAGATATATAATTTCCTCAGCAGATATATTGTTTGTCATCACAGTTGCAGGGTTTCTATAAAAGATTAAGATAACAGTTGAGAAAGCTTCATTTTACTCCTTTAATCCCTTCTGCCTAATCTGATTTCAGTTGAGAAAAAGCCATCAGCTTCAAGGGTTTGTTAAAGTGCAGTGGAAAGACCATCTCCATCAGAATTATCTAGGATGTCTATAAAGTACAAATTCTGGGCTCCAGACCTACTGAATTAGAGTATTTGGCCTTGAGACTCAGCCATCTGCATTTTTAAAAAAGTGCCAGGTAATCTTTGTGCACACTATTTGAGAATCAGTAACTTTTCCATATCCTTCCCACTGCTGCTGCTACTGCTAAGTCACTTTAGTCGTGTCCCCCAGCTTCACTCTGTGCGACCCCATAGATGGCAGCCCACCAAGGCTCCCCTGTCCCTGGGAACCTCCAGACAAGAACCCTGGAGTAGGTTGCCATTTCCTTCTCCAGTGCATGAAAGTGAAACATGAAGTTGCTCAGTCGTGTCTGACTCTTTGCTACCCCATGGACTGCAGCCCACCAGGCTCCTCCATCCATGGGATTTTCCAGGCAAGAGTACTGGAGTGGGGTGCCATTGCCTTCTCCAATCCTTCCCACTACCTAGTGTCAAAAACTATAGGGCTAGAGCTACTGCCACTTTTTGGTTAATCATCTAATGTGTGTTAGATAATTTCCTGGAGCCTTCACTATTTTCATAAATAGTACCACTCAGTATTTGAATTCAGCAATTTAAATGAGAAGTATTATATGTATTATATGACCCAGCAATTCCACACCTTGGTGTATAACCCAAAAAACTATAAGCATTCAAGCAAAAGCTTTATATACGGATGTTCATAGTGCACTGTTCACAGCAGCCAAGAGGTGGAAACAACCAAATTGATGTTTGGATGAACAAACGATGGTGTTTGCATAAACTGATGATAAGATGTGGTATATCCATGTAATGGAATATTCAGCCATAGAAAGGAAGGAGGTACTGATAAGTGTTACAACATGAATGAACCTTGGAAACAGACTAAGTGAAAGAAGCCAGACACAGTAAGGCTGCATATTATATGATTCTATTACATGAAATACTCAGAATAGGCAGATCCATAGAGACACAGAATTCCCTGGTGGTCCAGTAGTTAGGACTCTGGACTTTGACTGCTGAGAACCCAGCTTTGATCCCTGGTTGGAGAACTAAAACCCCACAAGCCTTGCAGTGCATCAAAAAACAAAAGTCCACAGAGACAAAGCAGATTGGTGGTTACTAAAGGCTAGTGGGAGAAGATTGGGAAGTGCCTGCTTAATGGTTGTGGGGATTCTTTTTGGGGTAATCAGTGTTCTGGTGATAGTTGTACAACACTGTAAATGTACGAAGTGCCACTGAATTATACACTTTAAAATGGTTGAAAGTATGCATTTTACAACTTAAGTACTGTACAATTAAGTCCAGATTGTAAAGTCATGCCAGTTTTGAAGCCCTAGGGAAATACTTAGATTAACCAATCCTTTGTAATAAGTTCATTTTATTTTGTTAATTTTTAAAGCCATAATTAATTTAAACTATTTGGCTGTGCCAGGTCTTATATGCAGCATGCAGGATCTTTAGTTATGGCATGCGAACTGGTAGTTGAGGTATGTAGGATCTAGTCCCTGAGCAGCAATCTAACCTGGGTCCTCTGCATTGGGAGCCTAGAGTCCACCACTGGACCACCAGCAAAGTCCCCAGTTCATTTTAAATAAGATCAGCTTAAGTCAGACAAACCAAAACCTGCTCTTAGTGCTGGTTTGGTGGTTAAAGAGGCCTGAAACATTAATTATGGAACAGGTTTCTTAAAAGACATGCCCTTAGCTGAGGAAATCCCCTGAGAATGAAAAGGAAATTGTGCTATGGCTGCTTGGCTTCTAAGTTTCTGAACAAAAAAATTCTTAGAAAATAAGTATAACTTAGCAGTGTAACCACAGGCAATTTTATCATACTTACAATAACAAGTTTCCAACACTGGAATATATCTTTAACAGCAGCAATGTTTATTGTACAACATTTTTGCAGCAAGTGCTACCAGCCTTACTAGCAAATATTAATGGTGTTTGCTTTTCACTAACTTCTTGGTTTCTGAACAGAGGCCAATAAAGATGTTTTCACATCAAAGACCAAATGACTTTTCCATGTTGATAAGAGTTTGGCCTGTTTAAATACTCCGAGAGACCCCACCACCCAAGAGTGGTAGAAGAATGTTGTTCCTAATGGTATTTCAGATTTCCATGTGTACCTATTTAGTGACACGTTGTTACCTTTCCTCATTGCAAAAATGGGGTATTTTTGATGCCTTTGGGATTAACCTCAAATGCAGATTTGAATATAAAGTGTAACTAACGAGAATTTTGTCATCTAGCCACAAACACTAGACACTCAGGGAAATACCTGAAACAAAGTAGAATGGTGAGTTGCAGAAGAATGGCAGAAAGTACTACGATGTTCAGAAGGGGTAGGAAGAGTTTTCTAGTGATGGAATTACATGAAGAAGAGTTATTTTTCTACAAATTAATATAAACCTTGAACTGGTGGAATGAAGAAAGCGTAGATTAGGAGGATATCTTAGCCGGTGAACAGCATGAGGTTAAGTTCATGAGAAACAACTGCCAGGGTAGGGAAATAGTATAAGATAAGGCTACAAAAGTAAACTGAAGCCAAATTATGTAATCTGGCAGATGTAATTCATTTGACCACAGCCAGCTATTGAAGGTCTAGATCTGCTTAAAGTTTAATACAAGAACAGTGTGTAGGATGGACTGGAGCCACTTATGGTCAAGATAGAAGCATACCCTTAAAGACTTACGGGCTCGAAAAGGGGAGATGTATATGATATGGAGTGTACGTGAATAAAAGAAGTGCAGAGCAGGAGTAAGGACAGTGACCACGGACTCAAAAACACCTGGGAATACCTTAAGGTTTACACATCAGGCTGATTGATCCTTGGCCCAAGAGCCCACAACAATCAAAAAATTAAATCTTATAGAAGGAAGATAATCTGATTTCCAGATCAGATCAGATCAGTCGCTCAGTCGTGTCCGACTCTATGCGACCCCATGAATCGCAGCACGCCAGGCCTCCCTGACCATCACCAACTCCTGGAGTTCACTCAGACTCAAGTCCATCGAGTCAGTGATGCCATCCAGCCATTTCACCCTCTGTCGCCCCCTTCTCTTGCCCCCAATCCCTCCCAGCATCAGAGTCTTCTCCAGTGAGTCAACTCTTTGCATGAGGTGGCCAAAATACTGGAGTTTCAGCTTTAGCATCATTCCTTCCAAAGAAATCCCAGGGCTGATCTCCTTCAGAATGGACTGGTTGGATCTCCTTGCAGTCCAAGGGACTCTCAAGAGTCTTCTCCAACACCACAGTTCAAAAGCATCAATTCTTCGGCACTCAGTCTTCTTCACAGTCCAACTCTCACATCCATACATGACCACAGGAAAAACCATAGCCTTGACTGGACGAACCTTTGTTGGCAAAGTAATGTCTCTGCTTTTGAATATGCTATCTAGATTGGTCATAACCTTCCTTCCAAGGAGTAAGCATCTTTTAATTTCATGGCTGCAGTCACCATCTGCAGTGATTTTGGAGCCCAGAAAAATAAAGTCTGACACTGTTTCCCCATCTATTTCCCATAAAGTGATGGGACCGGATGCCATGATCTTCCTTTTCTGAATGTTGAGCTTTAAGCCAACTTTTTCACTCTCCACTTTCACTTTCATCAAGAGGCTTTTGAGTTCCTCTTCACTTTCTGCCATAAGGGTGGTGTCATCTGCATATCTGAGGTTATTGATATTTCTCCCGGCAATCTTGATTCCAGCTTGTGTTTCTTCCAGTCCAGAGTTTCTCATGATGTACTCTGCATATAAGTTAAATAAGCAGGGTGACAATATACAGCCTTGACGAACTCCTCTTCCTATTTGGAACCAGTCTGTTGTTCCATGTCCAGTTCTAACTGTTGCTTCCTGACCTGCATACAGATTTCTCAAGAGGCAGATCAGGTGTTCTGGTATTCCAATCTCTTTCAGAATTTTCCACAGTTTATTGTGATCCACACAGTCAAAGGCTTTGGCATAGTCAATAAAGCAGAAATAGATGTTTTTCTGAAACTCTTGCTTTTTCCATGATCCAGTGGATGTTGGCAATTTGGTTCCTCTGCCTTTTCTAAAACCAGCTTGAACATCAGGAAGTTCACGGTTCACGTATTGCTGAAGCCTGGCTTGGAGAATTTTGAGCATTACTTTACTAGCATGTGAGATGAGTGCAATTGTGCGGTAGTTTGAGCATTCTTTGGCATTGCCTTTCTTTGGGATTGGAATGAAAACTGACCTTTTCCAGTCCTGTGGCCACTGCTGAGTTTTCCAAACTTGCTGGCATATTGAGTGCAGCACTTTCACAGCATCATCTTTCAGGACTTGAAATAGCTCAACTGGAATTCCATCACCTCCACTAGCTTTGTTCGTAGTGATGCTTTCTAAGGCCCACTTGACTTCACATTCCAGGATGTCTGGCTCTAGGTCAGTGATCACACCATCGTGATTATCTGGGTCGTGAAGATCTTTTTGCACAGTTCTTCTGTATATTCTTGCCACCTCTTCTTAATAACTTCTGCTTCTGTTAGGTCCATACCATTTCTGTCCTTTATCAAGCCCATCTTTGCATTAAATGTTCCCTTGGTATCTCTAATTTTCTTGAAGAGATCTCTAGTCTTTCCCATTCTGTTGCTTTCCTTGAAATGCAAATAACCCACTAGAATAGTTACATCAAAAAATTACATAGTTGACATAATAGGGAGACAATGGAATCCTTATGCACAGTAAGTAGAAATGTAAAATAGTATGGTTGCTGTAAAAAAAATAGTATGATGTTCCTCAAAAAAAAAAAAAAATGAGAGTAGTCAAAATCATGGAGACAAAAAGAATCATGGTTGCTAGGGGCTGAGGTGGGGGAAGTTGGCGGGGTGGCTATATATTAATGAGTGTAGAGTTTTAATTTTACCAGATGGAAAGAGTTATGGAGATGGATGGTGGTGATGCTTTCACAATACTATGTATTTAATGACTGAAATGTATACTTAAAATGGTTAAGATGGTAAATTTTATGTGTATTTTATCAAAAACTTTTGAAAGGGAGGGATTAAGGGCCTAGAGATTTCAATAAGGTTGAAGATCCTTTCAATGTTTAGACAAATTCTTCAAATTTCAGTGTTCAAGATCTCAGAAGTAAGGTAGGTCCAAGGAATGATGACATTTTGTGGGTAAGTTGCTGAACAGCTAAAGTTGGGTAGAAATTAATGTTATTGAAGTTAAGCTTAAGGGAGAATTGTAGAAAAATGGGAAATAACATTTAAGAATCAAACTATCTCATGCTTCTAGTACGTTTAAAATTCTGTTTGATTATTTTAGCTAATATGGTTTTGTTTGCTTGATAAGTAAAGAAAAGTTTGTTATATTGCAGTACTATCCTCTGCAAAACCTAGAGAAAGTCCCCAGGTCAGTAGGTGCCCAATATGCTACTGGAGATCAGTGGAGAAATAACTCCAGAAAGAATGAAGGGATGGAGCCAAAGCAAAAAGAATACCCAGCTGTGAATGTGACTGGGATAGAAGCAAGGTCTGATGCTGTAAAGAGCAATATTGCATAGGAACCTGGAATGTCAGGTCCATGAATCAAGGCAAATTGGAAGTGCTCAAACAGGAGATGGCAAGAGTGAATGTCAACATTCTAGGAATCAGCAAACTGAAATGGACTGGAATGGGTGACTTTAACTCAGATGACCATTATATCTACTACTGCGGGCAGGAATCCCTCAGAAGAAATGGAGTAGCCATCATGGTCAACAAGAGTCTGAAATGCAGTACTTGGATGCGGTCTCAAAAACAACAGAATGATATCCGTTTCCAAGGCAAACCATTCAATATCACAGTAATCCAAGTCTATGCCCCAACCAGTAACACCGAAGAAGCTGAAGTGGAATGGTTCTATGAAGACCTACAAGACCTTTTAGAACTAACACCCAAAAAAGATGTCCTTTTCATTATAGGGGACTGGAATGCAAAAGTAGGAAGTCAAGAAACACCTGAAGTAACAGGCAAATTTGACCTTGGAATACAGAATGAAGCAGGGCAAAGACTAATAAGAGTTTTGCCAAGAAAATACACTGGTCATAACAAACAGCCTCTTCCAACAACACAAGAGAAGACTCTATACATGGACATCACCAGATGGTCAACACCGAAATCAGATTGACTATATTCTTTGCAGCCAAAGATGGACAAGCTCTATACAGTCAGCAAAAACAAGACCAGGAGCTGACTGTGGCTCAGACCATGAACTCCTTATTGCCAAATTCAGACTGAAATTGAAGAAAGTAGGGAAAACCACTAGACCATTCAGGTATGATCTAAATCAAATCCCTTATGATTATACAGTGGAAGTAAGAAATAGATTTAAGGGCCTAGATCTGATAGACAGAGTGCCTGATGAGCTATGGAATGAGGTTCGTGACATTGTACAGGAGACAGGGATCAAGACCATCCCCATGGAAAAGAAATGCAAAAAAGCAAAATGGCTGTCTAGGGAGACCTTACAAATAGCTGTGAAAAGAAGAGAAGCGAAAAGCAAAGGAGGAAAGGAACGATACAAACATCTGAATGCAGAGTTCCAAAGAATAGCAAGAAGAGATAAGAAAGCCTTCTTCAGCGATCAATGCAAAGAAATAGAGGAAAACAACAGAATGGGAAATACTAGAGATCTCTTCAAGAAAATCAGAGATACCAAAGGAACATTTCATGCAAAGATGAGCTCAATAAAGGACAGAAATGGTATGGACCTAACAGAAGCAGAAGATATTAAGACGAGATGGCAAGAATACACAGAAGAACTGTACAAAAAAGAGCTTCACGACCCAGATAATCACAATGGTGTGATCACTGACCTAGAGCCAGACATCCTGGAATGTGAAGTCAAGTGGGCCTTAGGAAGCATCACTACGAACAAAACTAGTGGAGGTGATGGAACTCCAGTTGAGCTATTTCAAGTCCTGAAAGATGATGCTGTGAAAGTGCTGCACTCAATATGCCAGCAAATATGGAAAATTCAGCAGTGGCCACAGGACTGGAAAAGGTCAGTTTTCATTCCAATCCCAAAGAAAGGCAATGCCAAAGAATGCTCAAACTACCGCACAATTGCACTCATCTCACACGCTAGTAAAGGAATGCTCAAAATTCTCCAAGCCAGGCTTCAGCAATACGTGAACTGTGAACTTCCAGATGTTGAAGCTGGTTTTAGAAAAGGCAGAGGAACCAGAGATCAAATTGCCAACATCTGCTGGATCATGGAAAAAGCAAGAGAGTTCCAGAAAAACATCTATTTCTGCTTTATTGACTATGCCAAAGCCTTTGACTGTGTGGATCACAATAAACTGTGGAAAATTCTGAAAGAGATGGGAATACCAGACCACCTGATCTGCCTCTTGAGAAATTTGTATGCAGGTCAGGAAGCAACAGTTAGAACTGGACATGGAACAACAGACTGGTTCCAAATAGGAAAAGGAGTACGTCAAGGCTGTATATTGTCACCCTGCTTATTTAACTTATATGCAGAGTACATCATGAAAAATGCTGGACTGGCAGAAACACAAGCTGGAATCAAGATTGCTGGGAGAAATGTCAATAACCTCAGATATGCAGATGACACCACCGTTATGGCAGAAAGTGAAGAGGAACTCAAAAGCCTCTTGATGAAAGTGAAAGTGGAGAGTGAAAAAGTCGGCTTAAAGCTCAACATTCAGAAAAGGAAGATCATGGCATCCGGTCCCATCACTTTATGGGAAATAGATGGGGAAACAGTGTCAGACTTTATTTTTCTGGGCTCCAAAATCACTGCAGATGGTGACTGCAGCCATGAAATTAAAAGACGCTTACTCCTTGGAAGGAAAGTTATGACCAACCTAGATGGCGTATTCAAAAGCAGAGACATTACTTTGCCAACAAAGGTTCGTCTATTCAAGGCTATGGTTTTTCCTGTGGTCATGTATGGATGTGAGAGTTGGACTGTGAAGAAGGCTGAGTGCCGAAGAATTGATGCTTTTGAACTGTGGTGTTGGAGAAGACTCTTGAGAGTCCCTTGGACTGCAAGGAGATCCAACCAGTCCATTCTGAAGGAGATCAGCCCTGGGATTTCTTTGGAGGGAATGATGCTGAAGCTGAAACTCCAGTACTTTGGCCACCTCATGCGAAGAGTTGACTCATTGGAAAAGACTCTGATGCTGGGAGGGATTGGGGGCAAGAGGAGAAGGGGACGACAGAGGATGAGATGGCTGGATGGCATCACTGACTTGATGGACATGAGTCAGTGAACTCCAGGAGTTGGTGATGGACAGGTAGGCCTGGCGTGCTGCGATTCATGGGGTCGCAAAGAGTCGGACACGACTGAGTGACTGATCTGATCTGATCTGACACATGAAATAATGAATGAGTTGCTGAATATCTGTACAGACTGAGAATATATAAATTTCATAATTTCATGGTATTGATAATACTATGAACTTCAGAGACAGTCTATCACTACTTACCCAATTATTAGGGGCAAAAAAAATTTTTTTTCAGATCTTATACCATTCTCCTCTGCCTCAACAAACATAGCAATATTATGCCTTAGCTTGCTTTGATAGTTAACAAGTAGTAGTGAAAATCTGTCATAGTATAGGATTTATTCATTGGAAGGACTGATGCTGAAACTGAAACTCCAATACTTTGGCCACCTGATGTGAAGAATTGACTCATTGGAAAAGACCCTGATGCTGGTAAAGATTGAAGGCGGGAGGAGAAGGGGACGACAGAGGATGAGATGGTTGGATGGCATCACCGACGTGATGGACATGAGTTTGAGGAGGCTCCAAGAGTTGGTGATGGACATGGAAGTCTGGCGTGCTGCAGTCCATAGGATCTCGGAGTCAGACGTGACTGAGCAACTGAACTGAATAGGATTTATAAGAAACAATAGCATTGTAATAGTTTTTTTTTAAGTATTTAGCATTAGTTTGTTTATACTTCTCTCTCTCCTCCACTTGTCCCTATCCTACACTTCCCTCACACACAGAAGCTCATTTGTGCATAGTCCTATAGGTTTTCTGGTGATATGTATATCATAATTTACTTGAACATTGCTACTCAAAGTGATGTCCATGGATCAGCACCATTAGTATCTGGGAGCTTGTTAGAACTATAGGTTCTGGAGCCTCACAGCACATCTTTTGAGTCAGAATCTGAATTTTAACAAGGAACCCAGATTATCTGTATATATTAATACATTAAACTCAAAGCTTACAGTGCTTCTCAAAGAAGCACTTCTGGAATACTACAATTGCCAGCATGCCATGACTCAGACTCCTTTATCTTTCAAAAAGCTGTCAACTCACTCGTTGGGAGACTTATTTTCTCCTCCCTATTGCAGTGTACCCAGAGAAGGCAATGGCACTCCACTCCAGTACTCTTGCCTGGAAAATCCCAGGGACGGAGGGCCTGGTGGGCTGTAGTCCGTGGGGTAGAAAAGAGTCGGACATGGCTGAGTGACTTCACTTTCACTTTTCACTTTCGTGCATTGGAGAAGGAAATAGCAACCCACTCCAGTGTTCTTGCCTGGAGAATCCTAGGGATGGGGGAGCCTCGTGGGCTGCCGTCTATGGGGTCGCACAGAGTCGGACACAACTGAAGCGACTTAGCAGCAGCATTGCAATGTACCACTTGTGGTACTACATTATGTAGTGATACACTGCAGTGATTCTTAAAGTGTGGTCTGAGAATTCTGAGAGCCCCAAGAGCTCTTCAGGGAGTTCATGAGGTCCTCTTTTCCATATACTTCACTCCGTGAGGCTAGATTTTCATCATTTGCTTCAACTGCAAATCAAGTGCAGAAGAAGATACAATAATGCAACTATCTTCTCTTAAGCATGACATAGTAATTTGGGAAAATGAAAACAATTTTATTCCTTTTGTTTTGGAAAATATAATTATTTTTCCCCAAAATGTTACTTAGGTTAACATGTGGTTATGAGGTACAGGGTCCCAAAGTCAGGAAGTTGAGAACCACTGGTCTAATTTGTCAGAGAGAAAACAGGCTTCAATACACATCTCAAAAATCTATAGAAATGTCAATTTTGTAAATTGAGAGTCATCTGTCTCCCTAGGTCATATCCTTTTAGTATCAATCTCTTTATAATCTCGAAAAATTGGCATTGGTTCTTGGCAAGAATCTATACTTCTTTCTCCCAAATGATGTAAGTAATCTGTCTCTTAGATATTTTGTAATTTAGAGCTTCTTTCTCAACAATAATGAAGGGGAGAACTGACCTAAGATCAACAGGGACTTGTAAATCCAAGAGCTCCTGATTGTTCTGCCTATTAGCGTTAGCTATCATCCTGCAGCAGATCTTGGTAGAGACTCCTAAAAGGACTCATGGTTGTTGTCAGTGGCTGCTTTTGAACAAAAAGCATTTAGTCAGCAATTCCCATCCATGGAAATTCCAGGATCTGCTCCTCTTATAAAAAAGTCACAGGAAAAAAAAAAAAAAGTCACAGGATTTGCTTCCTCAAATAGCTGCATAGGTTGGCTGAGTCTCTCGGATGCTGGACAGCTCAGTATTATTCCCTCAAGACTTGTATCTAAAGGACAGTTCAAAGCATTTATCTACTTCTCTAGAGAGGTCTAAACTATCTGTAGTTCTCAAGTCCTGTAAAGTTGTATAAAAGGAGTAAGCTTATCATACTGCATGTTATCACACTCCTGCTTTATTTTCTCCACAGCACTTACCACTGAGTTATCTTATTTATATATGTACTGTTTTGCCCCTCCTCCCACCATGAGGATCTGCTTAGAGGACTTTGCCTTGTTTATTGTTGTGGTCTTAGGGCCAGGAACAGTGCCTAACATTGAGCATGTTTTATGTTCCATAAATATTGACACTTGATGAAAAATAGACAAAGCATTTGGTTGACAGTTATCCTGAGAGACTGTGTCCAAGGTAAGAAGGTAACTGGAAAGAGCTAGGTATTAGCTAGGGCCCAGGAGAGTCCATATGACTAGACCTACCTTGGTTTCTGATAAATAAGGAACTCATGGTTTTGGTCTTACTTGGGCTTCAGGTTGATAAGTAGACTAGATATGGGGAGCCAGGAAGGGTAGACACAAAGGACAGATAAAAGTCTTTATTCTGGGAGTAGTTCTATCTACTTTTACTGGTAATTTAATAGTGTGTGGAAAGCAGACCATAATGATGACAAACCCTCTTTGTAGAGAGTGGGATGAGAGAGATAAGAGAAGTCATTGAGATGAAGGACGAAATGAGGCCTTAAATTCCATTCTCTCTCTTTGGGCTGGTGTCACTGAAGCTGGAATAAGCTAATTGGTGTAATTTGAAGATAAATACAGCTCCACAATGCCACACACAATGATAAATTCTTTTGAGAACCAAAGATTGGGGGCTGGGAGGTGTGTAGTGGTCTTCCTTGCACTTGAAATGTTCAGAATGGAAACTTCCACGGTGAGACCAGGTGCTAAGAGATAACTATATCATAGGACATGGCTGGCAGTGTACAAGAAAACTCTGGCAGTGTACAAGAGAGAGAATCTGCTACGAGATAGAAGCTACCCCCAAAATCAACTAAAGTGTCTTAGGCTATGCAGTCCTCATCTTTCAGATATCAGGTGGGTGGGTAAGTATTCTGCTTCACACGACACAGATACACATAAACACACCCTTCCTGATTCCACAGGCAAATCTAAACCACTGTACTGAGTTGCACCTTGAGGATACCTGTGAAAATGTAGACTCTTTCCCCTAGTCCAAGGCAGACATAAGGGATGCCCTGCACTATGCTATGTTTTGTTTAGTTACAAACAGAAACTACATCTTATAAATCTTTCCATTTTACTCTTTATAGATAGATATTTATCTATCTATACATAGTAGGGTTTTAGTAGCATTCTTATGAGCAATAACAGATTTTTGGATTAATAATCACATAAATACTTCTAAATAAGATGGAAACATAACATTCTGTGGCATTGGGAAAGTTTTGAGAGCATTTAGAGGCCACCATTTTTTCTTGTGTTTATTTAGTAATGGACACTTTTTTCAACAGAAAGGTGTTTTCTTCAAATAGTCTCTCCTTGTATCGAATGAATACGAGTTTTATTCAGAAGTCAGGCTAGTTTCTTAAAGGTGATTCACCAGGTCCTCACTAATTTTCCTAGGAGTAAGTTAGATAGATACATATGGGGAACAATAAGACAGGCAAAGAAGCAGTCCAGAAGTTTCCTGCCCTTGTAAAAAAAACTTGCAAAGAACTTTAGAGCTCTCGGGGATATTGAGAAATGAGAAAGTGAGAAAAATTTTATGAGACTATTTTTGCCTGGAAAACCCCATGGATGGATGAGCCTGGTGGGCTGCAGTCCATGGGGTCGCTAAGAGTCGGGCACGACTGAGCGACTTCACTTTCACTTTTCACTTTCATGCATTGGAGAAGGAAATGGCAACCCACTCCAGTGTTCTTGCCTGGAGAATCCCAGGGACAGGGGAGCCTGGTGGGCTGCCGTCTATGGGGTCGCACAGAGTCGGACACGACTGAAGCGACTTAGCAGCAGCAGCAGCATGCATAAATAGTGAGCTTACAAGTTCACAGGATCAGAACTGAAAATACTGACTGCATTTGTACACACCTAATGTTTTCTCCATTGCAGAAAAGCTATAGTGAAGGAACTGTTGTGGAACTAGATGTAGATAAAGTGAGCTACTTTGCTATGCTAAACTGCTACATGTATATATAACAGATTTGCATTCATTCCACCCGTTTTTCCCTCTGAACTTCATTTTTTAAAAAGTTTTTAATTTTTTGGCTGCATGGCATGTGGGATCTTAGTTCCCCAACCAGGAACTGAACCCAAATTCCCTGCATTAGAAGCATGGAGTCTTAACCACTAGACAGCCAAGGAAGTCCTCCTCTGACCTCCTTTATGTTTTTTCAGTTTTGATATATTTTCTCTTTAGAAAATTAGCAAAATGTATCCTCACAACAGATCAGGGTACCATCTGTATAACTAATGATTCTTCTCTTGTCTAAAAGGACTCCCAAAGACTTTTTTAAAAAATATGTTTTAACCCATTATTTAGATAATTATCAACTTGGCAAAGTCCTGGAGGAGGAGGGATGAAGAGGAGAAATTTAAAACCAAACCTATTGCCAACTGAAAATGAATCAAAACTAGAGAAAAGGATTTCAAATTTTTGACATAAGTGAATGGAAAATGTTTTTTAAATTCATCTAATTTGAAATACTGTAACATTTATAACTGACTTATAAATGAGTGACAAGTGACATTATACAGGGTATACTGATTGACATGAGTGACATGTGACAGTATTCAGTAAACAGGGTGACAGTATACAGCCTTGTACTCCTTTACCAATTTTGAACCAGTCCATTGTTCTATGTCCGTTCTGACTGTGCCTCTTGACCTGCATACAGGTTTCTCAGGAGGCATGCAAGGTGGTCTGGTATTCTCTTTAAGAATTTTCTATAGTTTGCTGTGATCCACTCAGTCGATTTAGGATTTGAAATAGCTCAGCTGGAATTCCATCACCTCCACTAGCTTTGTTCCTAGCGATGTGTCCTAAGGCCCACTTGACTTCACACTCCAGGATGTCTGGGTCTAGGTGACTGATCAGACACACCATTGTGGTTATCCAGGTCATTAAGATCTTGTTTTAGTTCTTCTGTGTATTCCTGACACCTCTTCCTAATATCTTCTGCTTCTGTTAGGTCCATTACTGTTTATTCCTTTATTGTGCCCATCTTTGCATGAAATGTTCCCTTGGTATTTCTGATTTTCCTGAAGAGATTTCTAGTCTTTCCCATTTTATTGTTTTCCTCTATTTCTTTGAATTGTCCACTTCAGTTCAGTTCAGTCGCTCAGTCGTGTCCGACTCTTTGCGACCCCATGAATCGCAGCACGCCAGGCCTACCTGTCCATCACCAACTCCCGGAGTTCACTCAGACTCACATCCATTGAGTCAGTGATGCCATCCAGCCATCTCATCCTCTGTAATCCCCTTCTCCTCCTGCCCCCAATCCCTCCCAGCATCAGAGTCTTTTCCAATGAGTCAACTCTTTGCATGAGGTGGCCAAAGTACTGGAGTTTCAGCTTTAGCATCATTCCCTCCAAAGAAATCCCAGGGCTGATCTCCTTCAGAATGGACTGGTTGGATCTCCTTGCAGTCCAAGGGACTCTCAAGAGTCTTCTCCAACACCACAGTTCAAAAGCATCAATTCTTCGGCACTCAGCCTTCTTCACAGTCCAACTCTCACATCCATACATGACCACAGGAAAAACCATAGCCTTGACTAGATGGACCTTTGTTGGCAAAGTAATGTCTCTGCTTTTGAATATGCTATGTAGGTTGGACATAACTTTCCTTCCAAGGAGTAAGCGTCTTTTAATTTCATGGCTGCAGTCACCATCTGCAGTGATTTTGGAGCCCAGAAAAATAAAGTCTGACACTGTTTCCACTGTTTCCCCATCTATTTCCCATAAAGTGATGGGACCGGATGCCATGATCTTTGTTTTCTGAATGTTGAGCTTTAAGCCAACTTTTTCACTCTCCACTTTCACCTTCATCAAGAGGCTTTTGAGTTCCTCTTCACTTTCTGCCATAAGGGTGGTGTCATCTGCATATCTGAGGTTATTGATATTTCTCCCGGCAATCTTGATTCCAGCTTGTGTTTCTTCCAGTCCAGAGTTTCTCATGATGTACTCTGCATAGAAGTTAAATAAGCAGGGTGACAATATACAGCCTTGACGTACTCCTTTTCCTATTTGGAACCAGTCTGTTGTTCCATGTCCAGTTCTAACTATTGCTTCCTGACCTGCATACAGATTTCTCAAGAGGCAGGTCAGGTGGTCTGGTATTCCCATCTCTTTCAGAATTTTCCACAGTTTATTGTGATCCACACAGTCAAAGGCTTTGGCATAGTCAATAAAGCAGAAATAGATGCTTTTCTGGAACTCTCTTGCTTTTTCCATGATCCAGCAGATATTTGGCAATTTGATCTCTGGTTCCTCTGCCTTTTCTAAAACCAGCTTGAACATCTGGAAGTTCACGGTTCACGTATTGCTGAAGCCTGGCTTGGAGAATTTTGAGCATTACTTTACTAGCATGTGAGATGAGTGCAATTGTGCGGTAGTTTGAGCATTCTTTGGCATTGCCTTTCCTTGGGATTGGAATAAAAACTGACCTTTTCCAGTCCCGTGGCCTCACTTACGGAGGCTTTATTATCTCCCTTTGCTAATCTTTGGAACTCTGCATTCAGATGGGTATATCTTTCTTTTTTTCCTTTGCCTTTCACTTCTTTCTTTTCTCAACTATTTGCAAGGCCTCCTCAGACAACCAGTTTGCCTTTTTGCATTCTTTTTCTTGGGGATGGTTTTGATCACTGCCTCCTATACAATGTTACAAACCTCCATCCATATTTCTTCAGGTACTCTATCAGATCTGATCCCTGAGCTCCTGAGGTTTTAATTACACTACACTAACAGTACTACAGTGTTACTAACATATAGGGATGGTACTTTCATTTTAACTTGAGACATAAACTGTGTCAATACTTTGGCTTCTTTCAGGTCTCTTGAGTAATGATATTAGTTTTAAAAGAGGGGTTTGTTGACTCACATACAGGCATACAGGCCGGAAACCTGCTAAATGCCAGATACCGTTACTGAACTGCAGTTCTTTAACTGTCAAATACATGCCCCACAATCTTCCAACAGTTTCTGTTTCACTTGAGTTTGGAGATGTTCGAGAGTACCATTTATGCTCATGAAAGTAAAAGTGTTGGTTGCTCAATTGTGCCTGACTCTTTGGGACCCCATGGACTAAAGCTCGCCAGGCTCCTCTGTCCATGGAATTCTCCAAGCAAGAATATTAAAGTGGGTTGCCATTCTCTTCTCCAGGGGATCTTCCCAACCCAGGGATTGAACCCATGTCTCTTATGTCTCCTGCATTAGCAGGTGAAGTTTTTATTGTTGAGCAAATATGTTTATATGTAAGCTCAATTCACAATTTTGCTACAGACTAGAAATCATCACTTAATAAGCAGAAAAATAGGCACTGGAAAAAATGTGCTTTAAAAAAACTAATGCAAAAAATAAAAAACTAATGCAGATTTTTGCAGGGGTCCCTATCATACTTTTCAACGGTGCCAGTGTGTATTTATTGAACAACCAATATCCCTACAGTTAACATTTGAAACATTTAAGTTGTAAAAAGAATCACAGATTTCTAGTTTGTAGGAGTGTATTTGTGTTAACTGCGGCACAATAAATATGATCTCTTTTGTCCTTAATGTTAATCAAATGACCCCCCCACACACACACACACAGTTTTTAAACAGGTACCTTCAAAGTTTGACAGATATTTTCTTGGTATTGCATCGACCTGTGAAGCAGTAGGATAGTAATGTGGAAACAGCGCTATTTCTATGCCGTATTAGTGCCCTTTGATTTTCTCTGAAGTGTTAACACGGAGTTGTTCATGTTCTAAAGATTTGAAATTATCTCTACTAAAATTGATGTATTTTTGCCTATAACTAACTTAGTAAAGGAAAATTGATAAAATAGGATACACCATAATATGGAAGGTTTTCTCATAAAATGTTTACTATTTTAAGTTAGGGAGATATAGTGTAAAGCACTGTATTTCCTTTCGGTAAGTTACTTTGAACATAATTATATGCTAACATCACGTACAGGGCGCTAAGAGCCGGAGGAATCAGTTTCAGCTACAGCTTAGTAAAATTCGAAAAAATGCCATTCATAGTAAAGGCTTTCTCGTTTATTTTCAGAACTGACATCTTTCCCATTTCAGACATGTTGGGGGCTCGAGAGTTAATTTCCAGCACACTCCGCTTCTAAACCGAAGCTCTCCGTCTCAGGGTTCAGTTGTAGCCGGAAGGTGGGTTTTGGTGAGCGCCTCCCTACGCTTTACTCTCCTTTCTACCTAGGACCGGGAAGTGACAGCAACGGAAATACCACGTTTCCGGAGCTGGGCTCAGAGGACTCCTGCTTTCTCTCCCGCCGCTCGCAGCCTTCCCAGAGTTCACCTTTCCTTCCTGCACACCATCAACCTCACGCGACCTCAACATCCACCTGCTCCAGCGCCCCACACTCGCGCCCGCCTCCCAGCCGTCTGCCAATCACAGTCTGCAGTTGCTCGCGGGTTACAGAGACACAGCTCTTTTGACTCTCTGGTCCCGCCTCCTCCATAACTGCTTCCCGCCCTTCGAGTTCTTTATCCAATAATCAGCGCTCGAGTATCCCTTGGTTCCCGCCCCCCTTTCCCTGCCCTCCTGAAGTCCCACCCACTTCCTTAAGCCTGAGGGAACCACCTGACCCGGAGGCGCTCCGTCTGAAGGAAGGCTAGAAGGGGAGTGTGCGTGTAGGGGAGGGGCGCGAAAAGAAAGGAGGGATGCCGGGAGTGGGGCGGAGAGAAGGGTTGTCAGTCCGATCTCGCGAGAGAGGACGGAAGCCTGTGGGAGCCCGTGGCCTTTAAAGTGCGGTTCAGCCCTTTCCTCTAGGGGTAGTTTGTAAACACCGCGGAGCTTGGGTCTTCCCAACGACCGAAAAGAGCATGAACTAGTGAGCTGGAAAGGTGAGTAGTGATGAGGAGAGAGCCGCAGGACTGGAGACTGTAGGGATACGGAGAAAGAAGGCACTAACATGGCGACGTCGCTCACCATAGTCCCCACCCCCCGCTTCCCATCACCTCGGGCTCTCCTGCCTCTGTGCCTAGCCCTCGGGGCGGCTGTGGCTGCGCTGCCGCCTCTGCGGCCCGCGCGGCGTCGGCTTCAGGAGCCGGACTGGCCAGGCCGGACCGTTAGGTAACTGGCATTTGTTGTTCCGGCCCCTCCCCGCTCGCGCGCTTTCCTAACGTGGAGGAAAAAGGAATAACGGCGTCTCTTAGACCCCTCCCCCGATGTACCTTCCCCTTCTCTGGTCTGTTCAGAGGTCGCGGGGGCACATGTCGGAGTAGCAGAGGGCGCAGGGAAACCCCCCTTCAGTTCTGGAATGGAACAGGAAGAGGGCCGGCTCTGGTCTCTGCACTCAGTGGTTGGGCACTGTATATGATGGTGGCGTGGGGAGGAACTGGAGGTGCGGTAGAAAATAGGGTCAGGGTCTCTGGCTGCGGTGGAAGCTGACGGAACAAATGGAATGGAGAACCTGGGACTTGGAAGTCTTGGCCTTATCTGTCCTTTCTGCCCCTTCACACTCCCGCCACCCCCCACTTTTTCCCGATGGGGCGGGGCTGAGGTGCGGTGCAGATTGATTCTCCTATTTTCCCCCATTTTTTTTTTTTTAAACCTTCCTGGGTAGACTGTAGAGAATCGTAGGGGTATAACCTTTTTTTTTTTTTTTTTAATTGATGCCCTGGGGACCAGTACCGAGAGTGTGTGTGTATGTATGTGTGTGTGGGGGGGTTCTGTGTTCATTTGTTCAACTGACGCTAGAAGGAGGGAGAGAGCGAAAGAGATGGGGACTATTTTTGTGCCCTTATATCGTATAAAATTATCTTTGCCTTTGGTTAATGAAGAGTTTTAAAACTGGCCAGGCCAAGAGCAAAACTACTGTGAATATGATGGAGTAAAAGGGATTACTCCTGATGGACTTTAGGCTATTGACTAATACCTATTATTATGTGAAAGTAACAATTTCTAGGGAATTTTAAAATTTGGAGACAGTAACAGTAGATACACTTAATGTATAGATTTGAAATCAGAACAAAAACTGTTGCGCTGAGCACATTTTTTGTCCTATCCGAAGTAATTTATAACCACTGTCAGTCTCTCTAGGCATTATCTTAAAGCCTATATTTTTGGTGTTTTGTACCAAAACTATGAAGGTGAGAAACTTCTTAGAAAGTCATCCCTATATGGTTAAGTGCCCTGAAAGACAAATATAATAGCAATTATATTTTGTTATTTAATTGATTACACTGACTTGAAGAATCTACTAAAAACACTGTTCTCAAAACTGCAGGAACATCGTTGTAAAGTATGTTAAAAAAAATAGAGATGTCTTTCTTCAGATCAAACAATTAAGGCCATCGATAATTGAATCCTAATCTTTGTAAAATAATCTGTAAGAATAGTCCAAATTTACAGTGCTGTGTATGCTGCTTCCCCAAGACATGTTTAATCTTACTCTGAGAGGATGCTGCCGCCATTAGGTTTTTAACTAAAATATAATATTGTAATTTAGAACATAAGTGCTTGTTTTTTAACTGTCATTAAGGACGGAGCTTTCAGGTGCTTTTGTGCTTATGTTTTTAAGGTACATGATACCTTCTGCAGATTTGATTGTATTTTCTAGAAGTTCTTTTTAAAACATATTAGAATGTTTATTTTATATTTGGGGCACTATATTATCTATTAGATAATGTAATCCAGAAATTCCTACATTTACTTTACTTGGAGTATTTGTTTTGTGTTTTAAAACTAAGATTAACAGTAAAAATGATTGTGTCAGCTCTTTCATAAATTGGAGTATTTGTATTTAGGATTTAGAAGCTATATGAATTTCGTTTTTAAAAATGATGTACTCTGCCTCAAATTTCTACTACCTATAATTAGTATTAACTTTCAATTAATCATCTACATTTTTTCTACTTAAATTTTTGTATTTTGGAAAAGTTGGGGTTTAATGACTTGTATGTTATCTGCTGGTAAATTGTTGTTAGATCATATTAGATCAAGTAAACAGTCCCACTGTACATGCTGTTTCCACTCATTTTTGTTTTCAAGCTCTTCCTTCCATTATGAAGTAAAGACTATAAGCTGGTACTTCTTTCTCTTTAATAGTCTTACTGTAATGTCCTCCAACAAGGTAAAGTAGTTGAAGTCTCCCTATTTAAAACCAGATTTCCACCAGTCTCTCATTGAAAACCCAGTGAGTAGCAATAATGTATTTTTTAAAATTAATACACAAAATGTTATTCTAGGCTCTAATTAAAATGTACTGTAAATAAAACAAATTAGCAGTTATAGTCAGAAGTTTAACTTACTATATTTCTGTTTATCTTATTCTCACACCTATTCCTTAAGACTAAGAACGTACATAAAATTCCTCATGTTCTCTTAATGGAACTTAACGAGGAGGTAGTAGTAATAGTATTCACCATTCATATCTAGGGGCCAATCCCACAAAACATCTTATTTCTGTTTCTTAAGGTTAAAAACTTAGTGTAAGGTATAGTTTCAAAGAAATTTAAGGAAGTTTGTGGATTTTTAAGGCCAACAATAATTGGAATTATTTTACATATATATTGTAATTGTAAATACAGATTATTACTTTCACTTAATTCTTTTTAACAAGCTTGAAACTGATACATCATTTACATTTTTATTTTTACTGATGCTTTTTTTCCTCTTGGCATTTTGGTAATTGTAGTAATTAAAAACATTTTTTGCAACAAGAAGGGATGTAAATAAATGCTTTGGGGGCTAGGCCTATTCACCCCTCTGCAGTCTGTCTTAACAAAGATAGTGATTCTCAGTCATTTTTTCTGTCACAATATCCAAGGAATAGAAAGCACTCCCAACAGCTGTTGTTGTTTAGTTGCTAAGTTGTGTCCAACTTTTTGCAACCCCATGGACTGCCAGGCTCCTCTGTCCTTGGGGTTTCCCAGGCAGGAATACTGGAGTGGGTTACCATTTCCTTTTCCAGGGGATCTTCCCAATACAGGGATCAAACTTGTCTCTCCTGCTTGGCAGGCTGATTCTGTACCACTGAGCCACCTGAGAAGCCTAGTCCCAACAGTAATAGTAGCTTATTATTGGAGAGATTCTCAAGATTAGTAGAGAAAGACAAGGAAAAGGCAATGGCACCCCACTCCAGTACTCTTGCCTGGAAAATCCCATGGACAGAGGAGCCTGGTAGGCTGCAGTCCATGGGGTCGCTAAGAGTCGGACACGACTGAGCGACTTCACTTTCACTTTTCACTTTCCTGCATTGGAGAAGGAAATGGCAACCCACTCCAGCGTTCTTGGCTGGAGAATCCCAGGGACGGAGGAGCCTAGTGGGCTGCAGTCTATGGGGTCTCCCAGAGTCAGACACGACTGAAGCGACTTAGCCCCAGCAGCAGCAGCAGAGAAAGACAGGTGGGAATGATTGTAATTGGCAAAAGCCAGTTGGTAAATCACCAGGTGTATTTTGGTATTACATGGCTACCTTAATAATGACCTTAAGTTTATAAATATGTTCCCTAAACATTCTTTAGTTTGCCTCATGGAACCTGAATCTTTGACATTCCAGTTTTATAACTTAGTTTTTTTCTAATTGTATTGTTTGGGTTAGTGAGTTTCCTTTTATTTATTGGATACTTGCTAGGATAGTGTTACCAGAAATCACTGAACTGATAAAATTATAATACTGTGATTTCTGTGCAATCCAGTTATCATTTTCTTCTACTTCACCAATCCCACTATAAACATTTCAGTGAGACCTTTCATTTCTTCCTGATGATTCAATTTAAAGACCATACTTCTGATATTTGTGCTTTTGATTTGTTTACTAATTATTTACTATAAGTACAACATCATTTCTCAATCACAGTGTTGAGAGTCACTGGTATCTTTTATCTTTCGTAAGATAGATTTTAATGATTGTGAAATATGGATGTTGGAATGAGGGTTACTTCTGAGGTAGTATCTCTTTCATTTACTTGAATTTTGACATACTTTGTATGGTGTCGGAGGATATAAGCTTAGTAGTGTTGTTATGGGAATTGTACATAATCTATATCTTATTTGTGCCCTCTTCATAATGAAAAATTATTATTGATATACTCCTGAGGGGTGATTATGAATTATTTTAATTCTTGCTGAGCTGTGAATTTCTATTTAATCTTTTTATTCTTTCAGAGATAAGTTTTTAGGGAGGAAAAGCAGTGATCAAGAAGCGTATTTTGCTCATCTGCCTTGAGCAGAAACAATGCTGGAGATGTTATTTCACATAACTCATATGATTACCAAGTCTAAAATAATGTTATTGGTAAAAACTTGGATTAGCACTGTTCACATTCATAACCATTAATCTGTAAGTTCTTTGTGTTTATATATTTCTAATCTTGTTCTATTGTAATTTTAAAATTTAAAGTAAGAACTTGCTTACCTTGTATCACCTAGGAAGTAGAGGTCTGGGAATAATCAAGACTCACTTGAGAAATGAAGTTCGACTTAAAAATTGGACTACCGTTATTTTTATTAAAGAATATTTTGAGACATTGGGCTAATTTCACTATTCACGTACAGCTATCCCTCAATATCTGTGGAAGTTTGGTTCCAGGATCCCCTGTGGATACCAAAATTTATTGATACTCAAGTCCCATATATAAAATGGCATTGTATTTGCATATAACCTAAGTTCATCCTCCCATGTTCTTTAAATCATCCTACATGACTTATGATACCTAATACAGTGTAAATGCTGTGTACATGGTTGCCAGCAGGAGACAAACACAAGATTTGCTTTTTAGAACTTTCTGAAATTTCTTCCCCCGAATTTTTTTTTTTTTTTTTTTTTGCCACACTGCTTGGGATATTGGAACTTCCCTGACCAGAGATTGAACCTGTGCCCCCTGCATTGGAAGTACAGAGCCTTAACCATTGGACCACCAAAGAAGTCCTGTTCCCCCAAATATTTTTGATTCAAGGTTGTTTGAATCCATAGGGCCATCTGCACTCATAATGTACTTTCATGAATACAGTATTGAGAAGAGTCTATGATGCTCTTCATGTATCTCATCAACTTTGAGGAATTTCATCAAAACTTGGGTATACTCTTGGGAGTGGTGATATGTATGAAGAACATCCGTCATGTGTGCTGTGTGTACGTATGTGGAATTTTCCAGGCAAGAATACTGGAGTGGGTTGCCATTTCCTACTCCAAGGAATCTTTCTGACTCAGGAATCGAACCTGTGTTTATTGCATCTCCTGCTTTGGCAGACAGATTCTTTACCACTTTGGCAGGCACAGATTCTGTGCCACCTGGCAAGTCCCATGTCTGCTGGCAGTGGGCAACAATTAAAAACTACTGCTTTCATCCTTAAAGCTGAGTTTATATTTTTCTCACTTCCTTACACTGATGAACTAAACATGTACCAGATAACTTGAGGGGATACCATCAAATTCATGGGTTAAAGATTAATTAAAAAAAACTTCTGTCTAAAAATTTAACTAGTTCTCACCTTCAGACTTTAAAAAAAAGGAGGTAGTAAGATTAGGATTATTAGGAAAATGTACATTTAAAGTCAAAATAAAACAGTAAAATTTATAATAAACTGAATAGATACTGTATGAGTGCTGTGCACTGTACTTAATGTATTTTACATATACAGTAATTTCACTTTTTTTGGACAATCCTGAAGCTAGTATATTTTTCTTACTGGAGAGGATAGTAGTGAAATCATACCATTTAAATTTTTCGTAGCTTAGAAATTCAAAGAATCTTAAACCTTGAAAGGAGAATGAAGTCCTTCTAGCTTACACCTTCAGGTTTTCAGCTTCTTAGGTTTATTATGACTATACTGCTGTTCCCAGTGTGAGCTCTAGGATCATTTCTTGGCTTTTTTTTTTTTTGGTGCTTACCAAGATATGAGAAGGAAATTAGATCACAGAGAAAACTCTAATGAATCTTTGCAGCTCCTTGGTCTGCAAGCCTGTCCTCCCAAGTCCTACAGTTTTTGCTTTATTAATTTTCTATTCCTCATCAAAGATAACCACATACTTTGCATTATAGAACAATTGAAATTTATCTCACAACTTTTGTCAGAAGTCCAGCTGGGCCCTCTTTTTAGGACCTTACAAAGTCTAAATCAGTATGCTCACAGAGCTACATTTTTTGGGAAGTGGGGAGTCTCTGAGGAAGAATCCACTTTCCAGTTTGTTTGGATTGTTAACTGCATACAGTTACAGGACTGCCGTTCCTCTTGCCTCGTTGACTGTCAGTTGGAGCTGGTCTTCACTTGTAGAAGCTAAAATGCTTTCAGTATTGCTGCCTCAAGTAATGGCAAGTAAAGTCTATCTCTTGCTTATCTCTGACTTCTGCTACTGTCAGAATCTGACAGAGAAAGTTCTCTGCTCTCACTGGGTCATATGATCAGATTGGCCCATTTGGATAACCCAGGATAACCTTCCTGTTTCAAAATCTGTGACCATTTTTATATCTGCAAAGTCCATTTTGCTCTGTAACATAACCTATTCATAGATTCCAGGGGCATCGGGGTGTGGACATCTTTGGGCAACCATTCTGTCTAGTATACTCATACTCCTGAAAATAATTTGATGAACTGTGTACTCTTGCACATTTCTAAGTTGATTCTTAAAATTTTTCTTTGTAAGTTTAGTTTTAGTTGGCTTAAAACTCATCATTCAGAAAATGAAGATCTTGGCATCCAGTCCCATCACTTCATGGCAAATAGATGGGGAAAAAGTGGAAATGGTGTCAGATTTCATTTAATTGGGCTCCAAAATCACTGTGGACAGTGACTGCAGCCATGAAATTGAAAGATGCTTGCTCCTTGGAAGAAAAGTTTTAAAGCAGAGACATCACTTTGCTGACAAAGGTCTGTATAGTCAAAGCTATGGTTTTTCCAGTAGTCGTGTGTGAATGTGAGAGTTGGACCATAAAGAAGGCTGAGCGCCAAAGAATTTATACTTTCAAACTGTGGTGTTGGAGAAGACTCTTGAGAGTCCCTTGGACAGTAAGGAGATCAAACCAGTCAATCTTAAAGGAAATCAACCCTGGATATTCTTTGGAAGGACTGATGATGAAGCTTCAGTACTTTGGCCACCTAATGTGAAGAGACAGCCCATTGGAAAAGACTCTGATGCTGGAAATGATTGAGGGCGAGAGGAGAAGCGGGCAAGAGAGGATGAGATGTTTGGATGGCATCACTGACTCAATGGACATGAGTTTGAGCAAACTCCGGGAGATAGTGAAGGACAGGGAAGCCTGGCATGCTGCAGTCTATGGGGTTACAAAGAGTCAGACGCAGCTTAGTGACTAAACAACGAGCTGAAAAAAAAATGATTTCTGACTTTTCAAGATACTGACACCATTCTAAGTACAGTTGATTTTTGATGAACACAGGTTTGAACTGCATGGGTTGACTTATGTGAATTTTTTTCAGTAGTATATACAATATTACTGCGTCACCTGCCAGTAGTTCAACCTGTGGGAGCAGAACTGCGAAAGTGGAGGATCCACATATACAGAGGACATCTCTTCAGTTACAGTCAGGTTTTGGACTGTATGGAAGATTGGTGCCCTGAGTTGTTCGAGCGTCAACTGTGATCCTTAGTGATTCAATCTGTCATTGGTTTAAAAAACAAACGACTTAATTCACCTTTAACAATTGAGCATTTTTATTGTTCCTTTTTCTTACTGAACTTATAATTAAGAATAATTTTATTTGAATCCAGGGTATTTTAATGCTTTAAACTATTTTGATCACATCACCTTATCCTACTTCTTTGCAACAAATATAAATTGAACTTTACAGAGTTTCCTATTGATTTCCTCTTTGCTTTGTTCTCATGAAGCTCACTCTCAGGACAATGCATTTTTCCACAGTATTTTGAGAATAGAAGAGGCAATCATTAAATGAAAGGGTTTTTGTTCCTGTCATCACATTGTTCAGTACATCTGAATTCAAAACATGCCTCAACACAAGGCACGACACCATTCTTAAAAAGCCATGCTTTGCTTTAACAGCACTATTTTAAGGGTGCCTTGATTAATGGAGGCTTTAAGACACTCTTATTTTAAATCATCCCCTTGTTTTGTTCCATGGAGATTTTTACAATCCAGGGCAATGCATTGTAATAATATTTGATATGGCTAAGAGGTATGGGTTTCTTTTCAAGTATGGAATTATGAGCACTTAGGGAAAGCAGGCAGATTATTATTAGGAAAGCAAACATAGGGAAGTTGAAGATACAAGAATTGATGTTCTTAAAACATGTCTTACTTATGAGTCCCTTGAAAAGTCTTAGTGTATCTGCAGTAATACAAACACCTGTCTGAATGTTGCTGCCTTGAAAGTCTATTCCCCCACCCACCTAGCTCTTCTGCTCCCACAAGGCCAGAAGCTAGCTTCTCTCCCAGAATCACCCTTAAGTAGAATTAATTCCTTTCTCACACTGATGTCTACCTTTTTGGGCCCTGTTCCTTGCCCCAATTTCTCTTTCCTGAATACTTGTCATTAGTAGTGTTTGTCCCCTTTAGCAGACAGATCCTACCTCTTACCTACAAGTCGATTTTATCCAAGTATAAGACACACATACACAGTAGCTGGGGTAGGGTAGTAGTAGTAAAGGAGAGAGTCCTTACATTTGTGCCCTTCAAGTTACAAACAAATAAACCTTTATTTTTAATGTTTTTCAAAGTCTAGATAATTAGCTTAACCTTGCATGCATTAAACATGAGCTCTGTTTGGCAGATTCAGCTGGCTGGCTTAATGTTCTTGCTTTTGCTTGAAGTAAAGATCATAAGGCTATCTTCCTGCTTTCTAGATATAAGTTCCTGGTCTTTTGTAAGCAGCTGCTGAACTAAATGCAAATATTCAATAGGAAAATCTGAAGCCATACTTAAGCATTTCCATGAAAGATAATTTGCAGAAATTTCTCTCTCTCTGGAAGATGTGAAACTTTGAGCTATCCCACAGAGCCATTTGTCCTTTGAATTGCTGCTCCTTTCATAGTCCCCATTTTACATTTGTCTAGCAGAATACCCTCTTCTGGTCCCTTTTCCTTTAAGGAATAGTCTGTATATAAAACAGAATTTTGTTGCCAGCTTTGAAATAAAGAGTCATTATCGCTTTTGGTATTTGCATCAGAAGTTTTAAACATATTAAGGCCTTTTCAGCCAACCTTATTCAAGGTAAAGTACAAGTTCCTCTTTTCAACAGTTTGTGCAATAAGGAAAAGGAGCTTCAAATTCACACTTGGCTCTCACGTAAGGGAGCTCAGCACTCAAATGTAGAGAAAAGTTGATTTTCCCTTTAACTTTGTTCAGGAACAAAGTTCCTGCCTTTTCCTAATGCAGTTAATAACTGAGCTTTCTAGCAGGTTCTTACCCAATTTCATCTTAGGCACTCCATTACTTACCTAACGGTCCCGTGTAATCATTTTTATGGAAAGTTTATGGAAAACCTAGTGAGATTATCCTTCCAAACCTTAGCTATTTACGTTGTTTCTTTACTCTGGTCTTCAGATACAGATTGGTCTTGCATATTTAGAGAAGTCCTTATTAACATTGGTCTTGCTCCTTGGCTGCTAGCAGAACTATCTACTTTTGAAAGCTCCCATCAGTGAACTGATAAGGCATCTCTACAAGGGATCCAACCATCTTCCATTTTAGAACGACCAGAGTATGATGATAGAAAAAACTATCCACCAATATTCATTCTCGTCTTTTTTCCTTATTGTAGATGCTCCATTTCCCCCCACCCCCACCTTGAGCATATGATGAAATAAAGAATGTATTTCCCGGCTTCCCTGCTAGCTCTAGCCATGTGACTTAAGTTCTGACCAGAATAGAGGTTTCCTGTAAAATTTCTGAAAAGTGTCCTTGAAAGGAGGCTATCACTCATCTCCCCATTTTCCTTCTTGTCATCTGATGTGATGGTTAGACCTTGAGCAGTTATTTTAAGCCATGATGGAGATGGCACATGTTGAAGATGGCAAAACTGCAAAATAGAAGGAACCTGGGTTCCTAATGGTCATGGTTCTGACTGCCTGTTTTCATGTGAGAAATAAACTTTTGACTCACTTAAGCCATTGTTATTTTGAGTTTTCTCACTCACAGCTAAACCTAATCCTAGCTGATACAGGTGTAAAAAAGTCAAGTTGTTTTCAAATAAGAACCACATAAACTGTTGTGTAGAGCACACAGATACAGGAGGAACTATTAATATGTTCACTCTAAGAATTTTGCTGCTCAGATTCAGCACTGCCATTTTACAGATCAGCTATGACTACCTCTCCCTTCTGTTGCATTAAAAAGTTTTATTTTTCTCTTTTCACCAAGACTCCATTACCATGCTTCCATCCTTGAAACTATTACACCTCTAATAGGTGGCAGTGTGCCAGGAGTTGTGGGAGGCCACAGGATAAGTATCTTCCTGGAAGATTTTTGAGGGAACCTTAATTTTTATATTAAATAATGGAATGGAAGGCAAAATTCACATGCACTTTAAAATGTAAAATAGCCATTTATAAATTTTTGTAGTGAAGTTATTTAGCTCTTGCAGAGTAATGAGTTTTCTCTTTTCTGTCTCTCCTTTGCCCTAAGGATATTTAGATGGAAGCTTGAGAAGCACTGCTTACTTGATAAGAGCTGACAGATACCTGGCAGCAGAGTAGATAAAGCTCATGGCCTACCAGCTAGAAAGGTAAGAGATTTTAAGTTTTTACTGCAAAAGTGGCCTTTTATTTTGTGATTGTCTCTCAAATATTATTAAAGAGGTATTTCCAGACAGCAATCCTCAGAATGTTAGTGTCCTACCGTATTGACTATTGTTTAATAAAAAAAAAATTCTGAGGTTTGGCAGATTTGGAGATGTCCTTTTGGAGCTACAATGCATATCAGCATATAAAAGCACACCAAAGACTTTACATAAAAGTACATAATTTTAATTCAAAGGGTCCTAACTTGTCTGACTAGGGAGTCCTTTATAGCAAAGGGTCCCAGTATGAAAGTCGCAGCTCTTGTAGGACTTCATAAGGATAGTAACAGGAGTTAATCCTTGAGATATTTTCTATATTTTAAAAACAATTTGGACAGAAAGTCCTACTCTCTTGGATGTGCTCAATAACTGGATTACTAAAAGAGACATTTGAAATTACAGGGTATGGGGAAAGTGGAGGGAGGAAGATCAGTGGTGAGTGGCATTAACTAAGAAACAGATGAATGGGAAGTAAAAGCACTCTAGGATGAGAGAGTGAGCTGATTAAAGTTTGCATTGCTACAGCCAGAAAATCAAGGTATCATAAGAATGCGGTGGGTGTCAGAGGCCAGTCCATGCAAGGGTATCCAGACACTGTTAAGGATTAGAGACCTAATCATAAGAGCATAACTTCTCCTTTCCTCTCATTTTGACTGGCATTGTTTGAGTATAAATCATCATTCTCTTTCCTGAATCTAGATGTTTGTAACTGATTTTCTTATGCATGGTGTTACTCTCACTAATCATCCTCCACACTTCTATTAGTGATGTTGCCAAAATGCCCCTTTGATGATCTAAATCACCTATTTAAAATCTTTACATTTTTTATTATTTAATTCTTTAAATTTTTTAAATTTATTTTTTAATTGCTTTACAGAATTTTGTTATTTTCTGTCAAACCTCAACATGAATCTTCCCATTTTTAATAGCAAGATTAAGCAAACTTCTTTGACGAGCCAAATAGTAAGATTTTAGTCTTTATGGGGGTCACATATAGTCTCTATTGCTTCTTTCTCTCCTCCGCCCCTCCCACCCCACACACACCCCTCAACTATTTAGAAAGTTGAAAAACTTTAACATTTTGGCACAGGGCCATAGTTTATAACCTCAGGGTAGGGGTCAGATAAGGGAATAAGGTTGGACTCCAGACTCCTGCTCGGGCACTAAAGGCCCTTTGAAATTTGCCTCCTGCTGTGGCCCCAGCTCTCTTCTTCTTCAATCACATAGCCCATAGTTTAGCCATTAGAGGTTCTTGGAGATCCATCCTTCTGTGTATTCTGCTATTTCCTCTGCCCAAAACATCATCTCTTTTTTCTTTGAGAAGACTTAAGTCCAGGCATTACTTCCTTTAGTACCCTTCGCAGATCCTTTGTCTCTCCAGGGTTGGTTAGGTACTTGTCTTAATGACGGGGTAGAAGATCTGATAAATTTAACTTTAGAGAAAAGAAGAGCTCATACTCAGTATAGAAAAGATTCTCACTTGACCCAGTCACAGAAAGCATCAGGCTTCATTTCACTCATCTTGGCTACATGGTTTTTTGTCCCTGTTTTCTGTGCCTGCTCCATTCTGGCTTTCATTAATTTCTTTTTTTGTTTGTTTGTTTTTTTTTCCATTAATTTCTTATCAGTATGAACATGATAGAAGGTGTCTGTGAATCCTGAGTATGATTTTAAATGTCTAATGTATAGCTCTGGTTGACTTTTTTTTTTTTTTTAACACATTTCTTGAAGAGGTAATCTGATTGGCTTAACTTATTCAGATGTCTTTCCTGGTTTACCTGAGTGAAACAGGTATGTCGGGTAATGGAAATATAGGATTGCCCTTTGCTGGCCATCTGGCTCTAAGAGGGGATTACGGGTGGGGAAGAAAGGTAACCAGCTCTAGTATACTCCCTGTTCCCTATGTTCCCATAGCACCTGTGTATATCTTTATTATTGTATGTATATCACTAAATTAGTATTACTATTTTCACTTGTTTGTCTTCCTTACTAAACTAATTTTGAGGTCAGGAAACATACCTTATTCTTAATGCAGTATCAGGTACAAATAGTCAAATATCTTCAAATAAATTTCATAAAATATATTTGTATTAGAAATGTTTGGGAATTCTGCACATCATAGGTCACATTAAATATTATCTGTATTTCAGAAATCTGCTTTGAAACTTGAGTACATGTTTTAAATGTAGAGGTTACAACATTTGTAGTTCTATAACTAGAAGATGAGTAAAATTCATATTTTAGAATGTAGTGATTTCTGAAATTAACCACCAGAAACGGATTCATTTCCCCCACTTCTGTTTTCAAAGATTCATTTGCTCATACTAGTTTCTATGAAGTGATTTCCTTTTTACTTGTTTTTGATAGGAGATCTAAGAAAAGCAGATATTTTTATCAGTTGTATCATTTGAATAATATAATTAAAAATGGCATGGGAATATTGATATTACAGGGTAAAGGATTGTCTATCTTAATATGTTTAATATTGTCTATCTTAAAATGTTTAACCCACATTTCATGTTTTAAACAAGGGAGTTGCCTATAGGACAGCTAATTGTCTAAATTTTAGTCACCTCTCAAGTCTTTATTCAGATATAGAAATTATTATTCTGTTTGCTCTTAACTTTCAATACAGAACATAGTTTTTCTGTTCTTTGACACAATATGAAAGTTATAATCCAGAAACAATCAGAGAATTGTTAAGAGAATTTGTATATTTTAGTATATTCTCTTAACTATTGCTAAGTTACATGATGCTAATTATATAATGGTTATATGTGAATTATGATAGTGCATGTTATTTCTATACACTTTAAGCTCCTCCTGTAAGTTTTTCAGTTTTTATTTTTAGTTTTTTTTAGTTCAGAACCTTTTAAGATAAGTTGCTAGCATGATGTCTCATTCCTGCAAATACTTTATTTTCTACAATAAGACATTCTCCTCTTAAATCATAATACAACCATGAAAATCAAGAAGTTAATTTTAAAATATTGCTATCATCTAATCTGTACATTATATTTAAGTATTGCCAGTTATTCCAATAATGTCTGTCCTTTATAGCAAACAGATTCAGTCTAGAATCTCATGTTGCAGTTAGTTGTCATGACTCATTGGTCTTTTTCGATCTGAAACAGTTCCTTGATCTTTCCTTGACTTGGCACTTTGAAAATTATGGGCCAGTTGTTTTGAGGGGATTTACCTCAATTTGGGGTTGTGTAGTATTTCTTCATGATTAGATTCAGATTATGTGTCTTTGGCATGACTATCATGAAAGTGATGCTGTGACCTCCTCATTGCAACCCTTTGGTTGCAATGATATGGATACTGATTTTTCTTATTTTTAGTATTGTTAACTTGTATCACTTGAGTAAAGTGATGTTTGCCAGGCATTTGTACTGTATATTACTCTTTTGTCTTTAGTAATTAAAATGTATTTTATGGGGAGATAGTTTGAGAGGATGTAAGTATCCTGTCTAATCAAACTTTCAGTTTATTCTTCTATATTGGTATATATCTTTATATCAGATTAATGAAATCCTATTTTATTTATAATATCTATTACTGTCATTTATTTTGATTCTGAAATTGTCTGAGATCTAGCCACTTTCTGACTAAATCCATAGTATTCCTTCTTTCTTGCACAAGGTACTTAAGGCCCATCATGTATTTTTCCTGCTTCAGCCCTGAAATCAACCAATTCTTCAAGGATCCCAGGTTCCTTTTGGTTGAAAATGGCATTTTGACATCAAGGTCTGGGTGCTAAGTGGGCTTCTTGCTTATGTGTTATCAGTGTTCCTAGGCCCTCTCAGTGACACAGCTAGGGAACTATGTGAATATATGTGCATATTTATACACATATTATCATCTGTGTTTCTGTATGTTTACATTGAAAATCATGAGTTCATACCAATATCTCTAAATCCCATCATCAGGATTTATTCTGTGTAATTATTTCCATCCTCTGTATAGTGTTGCCTATTTTCATCCACTGTATCCTTGAGAAATTCACTTATTCATTCATTACCTGCGTTACATGTAATGAATTGCCTGTTGCCACCAGGCCTTTTCCTCTCAGCAGGTAGGTATCCTCTTGCTCGGTCCTGATATCCTGTCTTGGGCTGATGCCATCCCTGTTCTTTACCTCACGTGGATGCCTCCTCACCCTTCTGGGGCACCGACATCCCACATCAGACTGCTTCCCCCTGCATAGACAGATCTTTCCTCACCTAACTCAGTCTCCTGTCCAGCCCAACCTCCTCCCCCCATGAGCACCTTTCTCTTCTTGTCCAGGTTCCCACACTCTGTACTTAGACAGGCTGCTCCCTCAATGGCCTGACTAATCTGTCTCCCGTGAAGATACCCTTATTTATGTTTTTCCTTGGAAGGTTGTCTTTTTATTCATTTTAAGTTACAAGAAATGGTTTGCTGGTTAATTTCAACCATTTCCTTCCTTTCATCTTTCCTTAAAGTGTTCTTCATTAGGATTTTTTAATTGGCGTCTTATATTATGTGTGGTTTTATTTGATAATGGGTCTATTGAGTAACTCTACAAGTTCCCAGAGAGTCTTTCTGTACTATTTTTTTAAAGTGGTTTACATAAAATTGCTATATAGTTGGTAAGCAAAGAATTGCAACGCAAGACAGTTCATATGCACAGTATAGCAAAGCTTGCCAGCTGGCAGGCACAGTATAGCAGGAGAAATTTCTCATACCATTTTTTACCTTGAGTAAGTCATTTCACTGTTTAGGGCATCATTTGTAGTTTGCATAGTTAGGACTAGATCAGGAATACAATGAGGTAAATAATCAGAAATCCATGTTATAAGAAAGAGCCTCTGACCTGTATTCAAGAGAGAATTTTGGACTAACATTTTATTTTTTTGAATGGGCAAAAGGCATAAATAAAGTTGATGTTTAAGGATACAGATTTGAAAGGAGTAAGCTAGGGTGATCTAATGTACAGTATAATGGATATAGACAACAATATTGTACTATAATTAGGTAATGTAAAATAAATATACAATGTCAGTTGTACTACAACATACAAATGTATCAAGGTAGCGTATTTTACACCTTGAATTTACACAATGTTGTATGTCAGATATCTTCCATTTTTTAAAAAAGATTGGGCAAAGGAAGCAGTTTAGAGATTACAAAGAGCCAATATATATATGAAAAGGTTCAATCTCATTTGTGTGTCAGGATATGCAACTTAAACATTTTTTTCCCACTAATTTAACAAAAATGTTAAATATTCACTGTTGGTGTGAGCATTGAGAAATTAGGTCTTTCTGTACACTTACAGGTAAAGTAGAAGTCAGTGTTATGTGTCTGAAGAGTTTAGCAATATAAATTAAGTCTTAAAAATGTGCCTTCACTTTGATATAGTAGTTTCAGTTCTAGAAATTCATCTAATGGAAATAATTACAGATATTACACAAAGATTTGTCCTCAAAAATAGTAACTGATGATGAAAATCAGTAAGAGAATAGTTGTAATAGAGCTCAGACAGTGAAGAATTCACCTGCACTGCAGGAGACCTACTTTCAATCCCTGGGTCAGGAATATCCCCCAGAAAAGGGAATGGCATACCTTTCCCTTCTGGTATGGTGCTTCCCAGGCAAGCACCCATACCAGTATGTGCTTGCCTGGAGAAACCCACAGACAGAGGAGCCTGATGGGTGACAGTCCATAGGGTCACAGAGTCAACACGACTGAGCCACTAACACACACACATAATGGAGTAATAGAGAATTAGTTATAAATATGTTGTATCTGTATGACACTGTAGATCTATATGGAGTACTATATAGCCATTAAAATGACATTTAAAATTTAATGATTTTTATCAGGAGTCCCTAACCCCCCAACTGCAGACCAGTACCTGTTCTCAGCCTGTTAAGAACTGGACTGCACAGTGGGAGATGAGCATCAGGGAAAGTGAGTGAAGCTTTGTGCCATGCACCAATCCCCATCACTCTCCTCATGGGTTCAGATTACCACCTGAACCATCCACCCCCACCCCAATCCTCCACCTCCATCTGTGGAACAATTGTATTCCACAAAACTGGTCCCTGGTGCCAATAAAGGTTGGGGACTCCTGATACTATTTAATAATGTGGCAGAATTTCAGTTCAGTTCAGTTGCTCAGTTTTGTCCGACTCTTTGTAACCCCATGAACTGCAGCACACCAGGATTCCCTGTCCATCACCAACTCGCTGCGCTTGCTCAAACTCATGTCCATTGAGTTGGTGATGCCATCCAGCCAACTCATCCTCTGTCGTCCCCTTCTCCTCCTGCCTTCAGTCTTTTCAGCATCAGGGTCTTTTCCAATGAGTTAGTTCTTTTGCATCAGGTGGCCAAATTATTGGAGCTTCAGCATCAGTCCTTCTGATGAATATTCAGGACTGATTTCCTTTAGGATTGAAAGTTTGATCTCCTTGCAGTTCAAGGAACTCTCAGGAGTCTTCTCCAACACCACAGTTCAAAGCATCAATTCTTTGCATTCAGCTTTATTTATAGTCCATCCATATCTGACATCCATCTATACGATTACTAGAAAAACCATAGCTGTGACTAGACAGACCTTTGTTGGCAAAGTAATGTCTCTACTTTTTAACATGCTGTCTAGGTTTGTCATAGCTTTTCTTTCAGGGAGCAAACATATTTTAATTTCATGGCTGCAGTCACCATCTGCAGTGATTTGGAAGCCCAAGAAAACACAGTGTCACTGTTTCCATTGTTTCCCCATCTATTTACCATAAAGTGATGGGACTGGATGCCATGATCTTAGATTTTTGAATATTGAGTTTTAAGCTAGCTTTTTCACTGCAGATGGTGACTGCAGCCATGAAATTAAAAGACGCTTGCTCATTGGAAGAAAAGCTGTGACAAACCTAGACAGCTCAGCATTTCACATGATGTACTCTCCATATAAATTAAATAAGCGGGATGACAATATAAAGCCTTGACATAGTCCTTTCCACTTTGGAACCAGTCCATTGTTCCATGTCCCATTCTAACTGTTGCTGCTTGACCTGCATACAGATTTCTCAGGAGGTAGGTAAGGTGATCTGGTATTCCCATCTCTTTAAGAATTTTCCACAGTTTGTTGTCATCCACATAGTCAAAGGCTTTAGTGTATACAATCAAGTGGAAATAGATGTTTTTTTGCAATTCTCTTGCTTTTTCTATGATCCAGTGGATGTTGGCAATTTGATCTCTGGTTCCTCTACCTTTTCTAAATCCACCTTAAACATCTGGAAGTTCTCAGTTCACACACTGTTGAAGCCTAGTTGGAGAATTTTGAGCATTATTCTGCTAGTGTGTGAGATGAGTGCAATTGTGCTATAGTTTGAGTATTCTTTGGCATTGCCTTTCTTTGGGTTTGGAATGAAAACTGACCTTTTCCAGCCCTGTGGCCACTGCTGAGTTTTCCAAATTTGCTGACATATTGCTGACATTTTAACAGCATCATCTCTCAGGATTTGAAATAGCTCAGCTGGAATTCCATCACCTCCACTAGCTTTGTTCGTAGTAATGCTTCCTAAGGCCCACTTGACTTCGCATTCCAGGATGTCTGGCACTAGGTGAGTGATCACAGCATCATGGTTATCTGGGTCATTAAGTTCTTTTTTGTATAGTTCTTCTGTGTATTCTTGCCACTTCTTCTTAATATCTTCTGTTTCTGTTAGGTCCTGTATTAGGTACAATTATTTAAATAATTGTGTTTTAAAGGAAATTGTAATATTCTTTTTTTTTTAATTAAAAAATATTTGTGTATTTTTATACATTATTCTTTCTTTTTCTGTATTTTTCTGAGAGCAAATTTAAAGTTCTTTACAAAGTCTTAATTCAGCAAGTGTAATTTAGTTCATAATATCCAAAAATAGCAATGACCTCTTTGTGAACCCCAAATAAACCTTAAGCTTTAAAGATTTTTTTTTAGAATTATATTATGTAAGATTGATCATTTATGTGGTATACTTAGTAGTGGATACTGCTATGACTCTGTTATAACAAACAAAATTTAAACTATACCTTCAACCATGTTTGGAGTTCTAAAATAAAATGCCTTATAGCAATGAAATAGAAAAAATATGAAGAACATACACATGTTTATATGTGGAATTGTCCTAGAAACTGGAAAGAGAAGTCTGAGCTGGATATTTGATTAGCTAGTATAAACTCCATCACTATTCTGGAAGTCTTGATAGCAAATAGTCTTGAGAGTATCTTAGTTCACTACTACATCCCTAGCACATAGCATAGAGTGAAGCACAAATTAGACCCTCAGATATTTGTTGAAAGGTGGAAAGTAGAAACCTTGGCAGTAAATCACAAAGAGAGGGAAGATGAAGAATATTAGAAGAAGAGTTAAAAGAGAGATTAGAGAAACTAAAGAAACTGACTTCTTAAATCTTGTGTAGAACCCTCTGTGTACTCTTCATGCCAGTGATTTTCCTACCAGTATAGGTTGTAGAGTCGTCTCCTGTGTTCTTGGAAGAGGGTGTTTGCTATGACCACTGTGTTCTCTTGGCAAAACTCTATTAGCCTTTGCTCTGCTTCATTCTGTACTCCAAGGCCAAATTTGCCTGTTACTCCAGGTGTTTCTTGACTTCCTACTTTTGCATTCCAGTCCCCTATAATGAAAAGGACATCTTTCTGGGGAGTTAGTTCTAGAAGGTCTTATAGGTCTTCATAGAAATGTTCAACTTCAGCTTCTTCAGCATTACTGGTTGGGGCATAGACTTGGATTACCATGATATTCAATGGTTTGCCTTAGAAACGAACAGAGATCATTCTGTTGCTTTTGAGATTGCATCCAAGTACTGCATTTTGGACTCTTTTGTTGACTTTGATGGGTACTCCATTTCTTCTAAGGGATTCTTGTCCACAGTAGTAGATATAATGGTCATCTGAGTTAAATTCACCCATTCTAGTCCATTTTAGTTTGCTAAAATGTTGATGTTCACTCTTGCCATCTCCTGTTTTACCACTTCCAATTTGCCTTGATTCATAGACCTAACATTCCAGGTTCCTATGCAGTAGTGCTCTTTACAGAATTAGACCTTGCTTCAATCACCAGTCACATCCACAGCTGGGTGTTGTTTTTGCTTTGGCTCTGTCCCTTCATTTTCTGGAGTTATTTCTCCACTGATCTCCAGTAGCATATTGGGCACCTACCGACCTGGGGAGTTCATCTGTCAGTGTCCTATCTTTTTGCCTTTTCATACTGTTCATGGGGTTCTCAAGGCAAGACTACTGAAGTGGTTTGCCATTCCCTTCTCCAGTGGACCACATTTTTTCAGAAGACTCAATATATGGACATCACCAGATGGTCAACAGTGAAATCAGATTGATTATATTCTTTGCAGCCAAAGATGGAGAAGCTCTATACAGTCAACAAAAACAAGACCGGGAGCTGACTGTGGCTCAGATCATGAACTCCTTATTGCCAAATTCAGACTGAAATTGAAGAAAGTAGGGAAAACCACTAGACCATTCAGGTATGACCTAAATCAAATCCCTTTTGACTGTACAGTGGAAGTGAGAAATAGATTTAAGGCACTAGATCTGATAGAGTGCCTGATGAACTGTGGATGGAGGTTCATGACATTGTACAGGAGACAGGGAGCAAGGCCATTCCCAAGAAAAAGAAATGCAAAACAGCAAAATGGTTGTCTGAGGAGGCCTTACAAATAGCTGTGAAGAGAAGAGAAGCAAAAAGAGAAAAGGAGATACACCCATTTGAATGCAGAGTTCCAAAGAATAGCAAGGAGAGATGAGAAAGCCTTCCTCAGTGATCAATGCAAAAAAAGAGAGGAAAACAATAGAATGGGCAAGACTAGAGATCTCTTCAAGAAAATTAAGAGTTATGAAGGGAACATTTCATGCAAAGATGGGCTCAATAAAGGACATAAATGGTATAGACCTAACAGAAGCAGAAGATACTAAGAAGAGGTGGCAAGAATACACAGAAAAACTATACAAAAAAGAGCTTTACGACCCAGATAATCGATATGGTGTGATCACCCACCTAGAGCAAGACATCCTGGAATGTGAAGTCAAGTGGGCCTTAGGAAGCATCACTACAAACAAAGCTAGTGGAGGTGATGGAATTCCAGGTGAGCTATTCAAATCCTAAAAGATGATGCTGTGAAAGTGCTGCATTCAATATGCCAGCAAATTTGGAAAACTTAGCAGTGGCCACAGGACTGGAAAAGATCAGTTTTCATTCCAATCCCAAAGAAAGGCAATGCCAAAGAATGCTCAAACTACCTCACAGTTGCACTCATCTCACATGCTAGTAAAGTAATGCTCAAAATTCTCCAAACCAGGCTTCAACAGTACGTGAACCGTGAACTTCCAGATGTTCGAGCTGGTTTTAGAAAACGTAGAGGAACCAGAGATCAAATTGCCGACATCTGCTGGATCGTTGAAAAAGCAAGAGAGTTCCAGAAAAGCATCTATTTCTGCTTTATTGACTATGTCAAAGCCTTTGACTGTGTGGATCACAATAAACTGTGGAAAGTTCTGAAGGAGATGGGCATACCAGACCACCTGACCTGCCTCTTGAGAAACGTGTATGCAGGTCAGGAAGCAACAGTTAGAACTGGACTTGGAACAACCGACTGGTTCCAAAAGGAAAAGGAGTACGTCAAGGCTGTATATTGTCACCCTGCTTATTTAACTTATATGCAGAGTACATCATGAGAAACACTGGGCTGGATAAAGCACAAGCTGGAATCAAGATAGCTGGGAGAAATATCATTAACCTCAGATATGCAGATGGCACGACCCTTATGGCAGAAAATGAAAAAGTACTAAAGGGCGTCTTGATGAAAGTGAAAGAGGAGAGTGAAAAGGTTGGCTTAAAACTCAGCATTCAGAAAACAAAGATCATGGCATCCCATCCCATCATTTCATAGCAATTAGATGGGGAAACAGTGGCTGACTTTATTTTTCTGGGCTCCCAAATCACTGCAGATGGTGACTGCAGTCATGAAATTAAAAGACACTTTCTCCTTGGAGAAAAGCTATGACCAACCTAGACAGCGTATTAAAAAGCAGAGACATGATTTTGCTAACAAAGGTCCATCAAGTCAAAGCTATGGTTTTTCCAGTAGTCATGTATGGATGTGAGAGTTGGACTATAAAAAAAGCTGAGCACTGAAGAATTGTTGCTTTTGAACTGTGGTGTTGGAGAAGACTCCTGAGAGTCCATTGGACCGCAAGGAGATCAAACCAGTCCATCCTAAAGGAGATCAGTCATGAATATTCATTGGAAAGACGGAGGATTTGAAGCTGAAGCTCCAATACTTTGGCCACCTGATGGGAAGAGCTGACTCATTGGAAAAGACCCTGATGCTGGGAAAGATTGAGGGCAGGAGGAGAAGGGGACAACAGAGGATGAGATGGTTGGATGGCATCACCGACTCAATGGAGATGAGTTTGAGTAAACTCCAGCAGTTGGTGATGGACAGGGATGCCTGGCGTTCAGCAGCCCATGGGGTCGCTAAGGGTCAGACACGACTGAGGGACTGAACTGAACTGATGGGTTTGTAGATGCTTGCCCGAGAGCGGTGTGCTGTAGTAACAGTTCTCTATCTGCAGTCGTTGTCTTCTCTGACAGTTTAGAGTTGAACAAAGCCTCCTTCCCATGCTTTCCTAGGAGCATATTTTCACCCTTGATGTGAAAGGGAGATAAACCTGGATTTAGAGGTTTGAGATTAGCATTTAAGCCTGCTGGAGAAGGTGCTTCGACTGTTGTCTTTACAGCTACCTCAGCTAGATATTAGGAAATAGTATAAGGAATGAGAATTGTTATTGGTTGGCTAGAAAATAATCTGCTGTGTATATAAGGAACTTCTTTTGTAGAATGGGACAGTAGTAGTCATGGGGGTAGAAAAGAATACCAAGGGTTAATTCCTTCAGAAAGCTTTTCTATAAGTATTGTATTGGTTCCCTGAACTACTTCTATATTTTTAATATTTTAACTCTTATTCTTAACCAGATTGTAGTGAATTTCTGTTTTCTTTCTTCTGCTTGACTAAAAGTTTCTCAGAGTGGAGGGTCTGTTTGTTTTTTTCACCTTTGTGTCTTTGTGTGTGATGTTTAAATGTTTCCTGAACTCAACTGAGTTTAAATATTGCTTTGATTTTTCAAAGTAATATGAACTGCATCTTCTTACTAGTTTTAGGAGTTTATTGAGATAGGTAACATAATCTAAACTTACCTGGTTCATATCATATAGCAGTTTATTCATTCCTTAGTATTTAATGGGGGCTTCCCAGGTGGCACTAGTGGTTAAAGAATCTACCTGCCAGTGCAGGGGACACAAGAGGCACAGGTTCAGTCCCTGGTTGGGGAAGATTCCCTGGAGTAGGAAGTGGCAACCCACTCTAGTATTCTTCCCTGGAGAATCCCAGAGACAGAGAAGCCTGGCAGGAAATAGTCCATGGGGCTATAAGGAGTCAAGATGACTGAGGAACTAAAACGTTCTCTCTCTTTCAGGAGAACTTTCTTCTTCCTATCTCTTATATCATCTTTGATTCCGGGACTCAGAACTGTAGCTATTTGCACATTTCTCCACAGGAATTACCCAATTCTGTTGAGCAGGACATTCTTCACCACATTTATAAGCAATATTATGTAAAAATAATTTTTTTTCTCTTATGTACCATTGGCTTTTATGGATAAGCATATAGTTAACTCTGCTCGCCACTAGATGGGGTTTCAGTGAATGTAATGGAGTATTAGCTGGGTTTAAAAATGAGACACTTAGGGGAGGGAGGTGGGAGGGGAGTTCAGGATGGGGAACACGTGTACACCCATGGCGAATTCATGTTGATATATGGCAAAACCAGTACAATATTGTAAAGTAATTAGCCTCCAATTAAAATAAGTAAATTTATATTTTTTTTTAAAAGTGAGACACTCACCTAAGTAGTTTAAGTGTTGTACTCATCCTTAAGCTAATATCAGATAAGTAAGCTATGAAATTAGGGAAGAGGGAGCTCCTTCAACAACATTGTGGCAAATAGACTTTGATGAATTAGGCTGAGAACCAGACCACGCTGACTGCATTTGAAAAAATTTAAAGCTTTCTGAATAGGTATTTTGAAATACGAGGTCTCGTCTTTTTGCCAGACTTCAAAAGTCAGGATTTTCACTCTTAATTATTGCCCTTCAACCACAACCTTAAAGGCTAAGCTAAATGTTTCTCTTTTACCTTACGGTCGAGTTGGATATATTTTGCATTTATATGGGTGTTTTGTTTTAGGAGCAGAACTCTATTATAAAGATTCTTAATAGTGAGTGGGTTTTTGGATGACAATAGTTACAGAGAGTGTAATTATCTGAGTTTTTTTATAAGTGTTTCAAAACTAAATACTTAATAGTGTGAAACCACTTTGTTTTTCAGTATCCTTGCCATGAAAAAGAGGACGTGATAAGTTGTTCAGCTTATGAAATTCAAGTTACATGTAAATTCTGCCAGGTGTGTATGCAATAATTTGGTATTTTGGGCTATTCAAACTTTATTTTTCATATTGTAGATTATAAGTATTTTCATAGGTTATTTCTAGATCATGTTTTTTTAATATATAAATAAGGAATACTTATTTATATAGTATGTAGTTTAGCTGATACTCCTATTGTATTTTTAAATTATTAAATAGAGCATCAAAGTACACTCAACTATGACAAAGATAAATATATATATTTTAGGGTTTTGATTTCTCCTTAAATGAGTTCCAAATAATACTAGTCCCATGAGGTGAAAAAGGGTTCAGATAGAAAATGGATGTGGCAGATATGCTGCATTCTAGGTGCTCTTCTGGTCATTTCCCTTGAATATACTGTCTTTGAAAAGTCCTGCCTCCCAAAAGAAATAGTCTAGCACTTCCCAAATCTGACTATAATAGCTATTGTCATCTCTGTTTGTGAAGGGGTTTTTCTGAAAGGTTTTTGAAGGTTACATATTTCTGAAAGGCTAACAAACTAGTGTTGAGAAAGGAATAATTTTACAGAATTGTTAGTTCATTCAAATATAGTTGTTACATGTAGTTTGTAGGAAGAAAGCAAAAACAAAAACCTGCAAGTTAATGGAAGGACTAATTGGGAACTTTCAAGTCTAAATCAAAAAGTAGGAAAATAATATTGACTTGAAGATGTCTTTTTTTGTAGTTTTTGGTTTAAATCAGGATCCAGGAAAGTCCCCATATTGTATTCTGTTTAATATGGTTTATTCAACCTCTTTTAACCTAAAGCAATTCCCCTCTACTTTCTCTTTTCTTTTATTCCCCATGACATTTATTTTTGAGGAGACCAGGTCTTTCGTGCTGTAGAATTTCGCTAATTGTATCTTAGCAGTGGTGTTTGACCTTTTTGTCTATCTCCTTTATTTCCTGTAGTAGAATCTAGAAAAGCTTGATTCGATTTCAGGTTTGGATACAGCCGCACCCTCCGCCCCCCACCACGAATACTTAATGTGCTTTCTATTGTCTCATCAGGGGACTCAAAATATTTGTCCCACTTTTGGTGATGTTAACTTAACACTGACCCATGAGTTCAGATGCTGTCAGCCTGACGCAGCCATTATGAAGCTCCCATCACCTTTGCTCCTGATGGTTTTATCAGACATTGATGAGAGTTGCCTATCTATTATTTCATTGGTATTTAAAGTAGTGATCTTCTAATTATTTCATTCTTTCCACACTTATGCTACTGAACAGGAAAGGTTTAACCTAATAGATCAGAGTTCTTAACAATTTTTTCTATAATGTAAAATCTGCATGTTGCATGTCTTTATTCATAGTAAGAAAATGGAAGGTGGGGTTAAGATGTCGGTAAAACTGTTTTATTTCACATTCAGATAGAAAAGGTAAAAAACTTAATGAAAATCAAGTAATACTACATTTTAAGTTCTTTATTTAAAAATCTGTACTGTAAAATGTTTAACTATCTCTGAATGTTTTATTATAGGCAATACAAGGACCTGTGGAATATGAGTGATGACAAACCATTTCTATGTACTGCCCCTGGATGTGGCCAGGTAATACATAAAGTATTTGGTATGTTCACATTTATTAAACACTTACGACAGTGAATGTTGTCATTAAGGGGATTCCTTTACGATATTTTGTACAATTTTGGAGTTAGAATGAAAATAACCCAGAAAAATTTGGAGAAAAAAATTCATTTTCCTCAGCAGCATATCTGAATTTTAAAGAAGACAATCTAATATGGAAAAAAAAAGTTAAGTCTTGTAAGGGAAAGATGGAAAACCTGGAGAAAACACAAGGTTTAAAAGTATTTTCATTTGACCATTATTGGTTAAAAATCATTGTAAACTGCCCAGTTGGAAATCAGATACATTATCTTATATGAAAATTGTTTTATTTGCTGAACTCTTGTGAAATTAACTAATTTTTACCTCTGAGCAAATCACTAATGTACAGCATATCACTAATATACTAGTGTTATTAAGTCTAAAATCTTTAGGCTTGTGTGGAAACATTTTCAGAAAATAATATTTTAGTGTTTCAGAAGATATTTCTGTGGTTTTCAATAGGCCATTAAATAATCTAATATTGTTATAATAATCTTAAAATAACTATAGACACTGAGGAATGAAAAAATAAATTTAATGTGTAGTAAAATTGTAGAGTACTTAAATATATAAACTGTAAATCATAAATATTAAAATGTTTCTCTGGTTCTCATTGTTTTCTTTAGTTGATACTTTGAGATATAATTTATATACAGTAAACTGCAATTACTTCTAAGTGTACAGTTTGATACATTTTAACATATGTATGTACCCATAAAACCATCACAATTCAGATAGTGAACGTATTCGTCATCTCGCAAAGTTTCCTGTGCTTGTATTGCCTCCCTCTCACCCCTCCCAACCCTGTCAGCGTCTGTTCTGCCTTCTGTCGCTATAGGTTAGTTTTTATTTTCTAGAATTTTATGTAAGTGAAATCATACAGTATGTACTTTTGACTGGATTCTTTCATTCCACATAATTTGCAGTTTCTCCCTTTGTGATCCATAGTTAATTCCTTTTCATTGAGGAATAATATTTCCGTAATTCACAAGCAGTTACTTATTCACTTATTTATGGACTTTTGGCTTATTTCCAATTTTTAGTTGTTAGAAATAAAGCTATTGTGAATGTTTAAGTACCAGCCTTTGTGTGAACACATTCTTTCTTTTCTCTTGGGTGACTACCTAGAAGGGTAGTGGTGGGATCATATGTTACATATAATAGGAAACTGTCAACCTGCTTCTAAAAGGCAGGAACCACTCACTATTTCCACTAGCAGTCTGTGAGCAGTCCTGTTGTATAATACCCTTGCCAATATTTGGTGTGGTTCTTTTAATTTTAGTCATTTTCATTGGGTGTATACTGATGTGTGTTAATTTGCATTTCATTAATGAAAAGATGAGCACTTTTTCATTTGCGTATTGGCCATTTTTATACCTTATTTTTTGTGAAATATTTTCAAATCTGCTTGTTTTTTAAAATTGGGTTGTCTTTTAATTATTGAGTTGTATGAGTTCTTTAAATATTCTGGATACCAGTCCATCTTCAATTTTTTCTTTATGTCTCTGGTTTCCAACTTGATTTTCATAATATGAAAATAATCTGTCCATCAAAAGATGGACAGATGTTTCTAATTTTAATGAAGTCTGATGTGTTAATTTTTTCTCTTTGGTGGTTGCTTTCTGTGACTTATCTAAGAAACTGTTGCTTACCTTTAAGGCACAAAAATACTCTCCTTCATGTTCCTCTGAAAGTTTGGCTTTTCATTTAGGTCTCTTGCCTTTTGAATTAATATTTGTGCATAAGTATGAGGTAGGAGTTGAAGCTCACCTTTTTTTTCCCTTACGGCTTTTCAGAGATTCTAGTGTCACTTGTTGAAAGATTTTTTTTTTCTTTCTCCATTAAATTGCTTCATCCCTTTTCTTGAAAACCAAATGATTTGTAAAGCATGGGTCTGTTTCTGAGCTTCTATTCTGTTTTTTCATCAATCTGTCAAGTTTTATGCCAGTACCATATGTCTTGATTACTCTAGCTACATAGTGAGCCTTCCAGTCACTTAGGGTAAGTTCTCCGATTTAGTTCTCCTTTTTCAGGATTGTTTCAGATGGTCTTTTAATTGTAGTCCTTCTGGTGAGGGTGTAGTGGTATCTAAAGATTTTAGTTTACATGATGTCCAGTGATGTTGAGCAGGATAAAAGTGGGGCTTCCCTAGTGGCTCAGACAGTAAAGAATTCGCCTGCAATGCAGAAGACCCAGGTTCAATCCCTGGGTTAGGAAGATCCCCTGAAGAAGGAAATAGCTACCCTCTCCAGTATTCTTGCCTGGAGAATTCTATGGACAGAGGAGCCTGGTCTTGGGGTCACAAAGAATCAGACACAACTGAGCGACTAATGCTTTCACTTTAACAGGATAAAGGTAGAAGTTACCAGAGTTGGTGATATTTTAAATGGGTTGGTCAGTGAATGCCTCTGTAATAAGGTGACACTTGAATAAAGATGTGGAAGCAAACCCTATACATACCTTGGGGAAGAATTTTTCAGAGTGAAAGAACAACAAGTTTAAGGCCACGAGGGAAGAAATGGATTTGGTGTGTTTGAGAGCAGAAAGATGACTGCTGTAACTGGAACATATAGTGATTAACTAGGATAAGGGTAGGAGATGAGGTCAGAAAGGTAGGGGAATAAAAAGAGCCCATAACCTGTAGAGCTTTTTTGTTGACTGTGGTCTAAGGTGTTTGGGTTTTATTCACAGAGGAATGAAAAGCCATTGCTGAGCTAATAGTAGAAGCTGGGAAAGTAGACTGGCAGCAGTCAGCTGAGAGATAATGGTGGTTTGACTAGGTGTTAGTAATGTACATATAGAGAAATAGAGTGATTTGACATATATTTAGGAGATAAATTTTGTATACATTTTTCTATAAATTCAGGAAAGCAATTTCCAAAATCCTTTTCCACTAAAATTTTGGATATGATTTACTTATAATGGTAAATTACATTTACTCCTTGGATTTGGGACTAAGTTAAATAGAAAGGTGGACTTAGAGAGTCCACCACTTAAAAAGTCCACCACTCTTTTTTTTAATGGACTTAAAAAAAAGTCCATTTTGCTGAAATGGACTGTACAAAGAGAGCGTAATTCTGTAACCCCTGGATTATAGCTAATACAGTATATTTCTCAAGCCAGCCTTTGGACCATGACCAATTTTGCTGTGTTGTTCTAGGAATCATTCTTGAAAAGTCAGTCTCAGACAAGTCCCTGATTCTTTGTCTTATTCTTTTCTGCTTAAAATAGTTGGAATTATCATCTTGTGATTGACTCTTTAGTAATATATATGCCACTTTTAATAAAAAGCATTGTATTTAAATTTACTTAAGAAATAAGGTTAAATGAAGCTTAGCTCTCATCTGGCATTTAACCAAATGAAGATTAAATGCCAACAAAAGATCAGAGAGGATGAGAACCAAAGATCGAATTAGTAACATCTAACTTTCCCGGTTTTTGGTACCTCAACCCCAAAACTGGGAGATAGAACCAGTGAGAGAATGAATTCAATAAAATTAGGGGAATTAAGGTAAATGAAAATGAGATAGTTTTCAGGTAGAGAAAATATTTTAAAATTGCTGAGGAAAAGTACACAATCTGTTCAAGCACACCCATACTGTTTATAGACACTATTAATGCTTCCTTAGCTGATGAGATGAGGCAAATGGAACATTACACAACACATCCCAGGGGTAAAGCCAGAGCTTATTCACCTCAATACCAGATCCAGGAAGTCTGGGAACTTTTTGATACTCATCATTTGAGTTCTCATAGCAGACTGCCTTGTACATGCCCAATCCGTGGCACAAATAGTCAAGAGACTGAGAGGTAGACTACCCCTCAGGCCACGAAGAATAGGAAGGAGAGCCTTTGTAGAGTCTTCGGCAGATAGCAAGGGTGTTCCAGTGCTTTATCAGGCCTAAAAATCACCCAACTGTTCTTCCTCAGTATATATATATCAGCAGCATTTCCATCTAATGATGCTGTCTATAAATCAATCTATTATTATTTTGACATTTTCTACCATCAGAATGTTTATATTTTTGGCAAAGCAGCAGCCATTTTACTTCAGTCATATTAAAAATACTCCTTCTGCACTCTCCTTCATTGTGGATAAAAGTGCAAGATGGCAAATGCATTTACGGTTTGACCCAGCAATCCCACTTCTGGGATTCTGTCCCACAAATGTTATGTCAAAACTATGAAAGGACATATGCCAAGGTTATTAAATATATGTTCAATATATTTTGTTACCTGGGAATCGTTGGACAGCAGTTTTCCATGGGAATAGAAGCTGAAAACTACAAAGCTCCTTGAAGCTTTAGTTTGGAAGTGACAGGGCATCAGTCCTGTAGCATTCTGTTGATCATGCAAGTCACCAGACCAGCTCAGACTCAAGGGGTGGAGAAATAGGTACCATCCTCTGGATGGGAGAACCAACGTTAACCACATGGCAAAGGGAGGAGGGTATATATCATACCAAAAGGAATTTGTGGCCATGTTTTACAATGTGCCACAGATGAATACTGCAATATTTCTAGGTAAAGTAATTCTTGGGATTGGTCTCAAAAAAAGAAATGCTTTGGGTGAATTGTGAGTAGCGATGAAATGAGATGGATCATAGGTTGATAACTGCTAAAGCTGAGTGAAGTGTACCAAGGGTGTTTATTACACTATTTTTTTTTAATTTACTTAAATTCAACAGAAGAAAAAGCAACCTATGGCTGAATATAAGAACATGTGTGTATCAGAGATTGCTTAAAATACTTAATTTTTTTAGAAAATATGAAAAAATATTGTTAGAATAGTTTTTTAGACTCCCTTTTATGAAAGGAGATAACACTCATTTTTCTTCTTCTCCTTTCCTCCTCCCTTGATGTCTGATAATAATTATTTTTCCATTGGTAGAGTTAGAAATACATTTTGATAATCCACACTCCCCATATTTCTTCAGTTTTACTTCTGTATTTAAGTAGTATAGAGAGGAAGGATGAGAACTAAGCTTTAAGGCACTCCAGTGTTTAGCAGTCAGAAAGAGGGGAAGGACACAGAGGAGGCAGAGAAGCAGCAGACAATGAAGAAAACTGTTCTAGAAGTCAAGTAGAAAAAGTTTCAAAATGTGGAGAAACAGTATAGTCATATAGTTGATAGGATAATTCAGTATTTACTATTGAATTTAGGAATATGGGGACTGTTAAGACACCCTGGTAAGAGTAGTTTCAGTGAAAGAGCAGTGACGACAATGAGATTGGAGTCAGCCTGAAGAGTAAATGTGGAGAATCAGAAGTGGAGACTTTATAAGATACCTTTTGTAATAGCTTAAAGGGAACAGTGAAATACTGCTGGAGGAGGATTAAAGATGGAGCTTTTTTGTTTTGAATTTTAAGTTGCGACTATCACAGCATACTTTACACTGTAGAGAGAGGAATTGTTGCAGAAATAGGGTCCTTAAGAGAGGATGGGATTCAGTGTTCAAGTGGAAGGACTGGCCTTACATAGGACCATGGACAATTTATCCATAGTACCTGAGAATGAAAACTCAGGAAGAGGTGTAGAAGGTTTGAATAGAGAAAAGGAACCATATCAAAACTTAGACATACAAACATGTTTCTTCGATATGGTCACCATCACATCAGATCAGATCAGTCGCTCAGTTGTGTCCAACTCTTTGCGACCCCATGAATCACAGCACGCCAGGCCTCCCTGTCCATCACCAACTCCCGGAGTTCACTGAGACTCACGTCCATTGAGTCAGTGATGCCATCCAGCCATCTCATCCTCTGTCGTCCCCTTCTCCTCTTGCCCCCAATCCCTCCCAGCATCAGAGTCTTTTCCAATGAGTCAACTCTTCGCATGAGGTGGCCAAAGTACTGGAGTTTCAGCTTTAACATCATTCCTTCCAAAGAAATCCCAGGGCTGATCTCCTTCAGAATGGACTACATTTCTGTATATTCCGTTGCACAAAAGAAATTATCTTTAGAGGCTATGGCATATTGTTATTAAGAGATGCAGGCTGAGACAAAGAATCAACCTTAACAACAGACTGATCGGCTTGTTTTTTAATATAATAACCAGGAAGTAGGAGTCCCAGGTTGGCTGATTATGTAATCCTCATCATGCTGCTTCCATTTTTAGGTCCAAAATGGCTTTTCAGCTCCTGACATGAAGTCCACATTCCAGCAGTAAGGGAGGGAGAAGGGGAAGCAGAGAAGAGCATGTATACACGCATCATTTTAGGAGCATTAACTGGAAATAATGCATATGATTTTCACTCATTCTTTTGATCCCAAAAGAATATGGCCACCTAACTGCAGAGAAAGCTAGAAAATGTGGTCTTTGTTCTGGGCAGCCAAGCGCTCACCTAAAATTTAGAAATTCTTAATTTGAAGGAAAAAGAGTAGTAGATATTAAGGGACAGCTGGCAGTCCTTGACATAATTTTCAGAGATGATTTTGAATTTGGGAACATAACAAAAAGTCATTTGGAGCCAGAGTCTGGTTAAGCTGGGCAATACTAAAGCTACCAGTTGTGAGTTTAGTTAATAGTAATATATTAGTGTTGGTTTCTTAGTTTTGATAAATGTGCCACAATAATATGAGAACACTAGGGGAAACAAACTGAGTAAGGAGTGTACAGGAACTCTGTGTACAATTTTTGCAACTTATCTGTAAATTTAAAAGTTTTCCAAAATAAAAAGTGTATTCAAAACAGTAATGAAAAAGGTCTACCTGAGAAACTCAAAAGTTGCTTGTGAACCATAGACTAGAGCTTTCAAATATTTATCAAGTGTGTAGCATACCATGTCTAAATTTGTGCTCCAACTTGTTTCAAAAAAGATTGGAGGAATTAAAAGTTCCATATAATCGTTGTTGTAGTAATAAAAGCAATTACAATGATACTAACATTTTTCAACTGAGTCACTGTGCTACTAAGCTTATGTGGGTTATGTTATTTAATCCTGCACCAGCCCTATGAAGTTGGTGCTACTGGCCTCATTTTACACATGTACAATCAAATATACATTATTGAATGCCTCTCAGTCACAGAACCTGTGAACACTGGAGATAAGTGTGAACCCAAGCCTACTTTTGTGTTATGTTTATAGCAAAATATCGCAAAGCCTTCGAGGTATATTTCAATAGGGGTCTTTGAATATGTATCTTTTTCAGTGAACATTAAAAGTTTTTCTTTTTTCTTAATTACAAAAGTATCACTGAGAATGCTGACAAAGTAAAATCTAGAGAGGATGTCTGTCAACATTTTGTGCATTTCCTAAGTCCTTCCCCCCTTTTATTTTTCAAACAAAATTGGGATCATACCGCATGTATTAATTTGTATTCTATTTGTATGCAGATGACATTATATAGTATTATCCTATACATTATACAGTATAGCACTGTACTATATTACATAGTATATTATACATTATATAGTATGATATATTGTGTGTTAATTGAAAACATGAGTTTGAGTTCCTGTCTAGTGTTCTGTTGTCAGAATATATCCCAAAATCTACTTACCTATTCCTCTTTTATGGCCTAAAAATTAATTATTATGGCCTAAAAAAATCACAACATTGTGATGAATATTCTCTATAACCCCTTATGTACATCTCCCTAATTCCTCAAAATACATTTTTAGAAACCAAATTATCAGATCAAAATGTATACACATTTTTAAGGCTCCTCATACATTTTTTCATATTGTTTTTAAAAGCGAAAACAACTTTTTAGTTTCACTAATAACTTTTAAGTATTGTTCTCATCATGAACGCTTCATTCCTAGGTATTAATAACTTTTTTGGCATATATTTGTTCTCTGAGATACTTAAAATAGTCTAATCTATATTATAGTAATACTTTATAAGTGTTACTGGCCAAATGATAACTGGGCCAAGGTCAGCATCATCCATTTGTTAAATCTTGCTTGGACTAGGAATAGTTATGGTCTCTCTCTAGATTCAAATAGTAATTTCCTAGGAAATCAAAAATTCTATTAAGCATTGATTTTAGAAGCACCAATCTGATGGTGGTAGTCCAAATTATTTTTTGTCACTAGTTAATAACATTCTTCCAAATTTGAGTTTTAGCTTTAAAACACTTAATGAACTTAAATTTTCAAATAGATTTAAAAAATTTTAAGTATATTTTGTTGATAATGTTATTTCAGAGAGACCTATAGAAATCAGTGCAAAAGTTTTAACTGTTGGCTCTTTCTAGTAAATTTTTTTATGTCCCAGTCACTGTTAGGTATTTCATAGATAGACTTTTGATAATTTCATTTATTTTAACATGATGTTCCATTGAATTTGGTAAAAGAGACAAAGTTGAGATAATTTAGTGAAAGAGTCTTTTTAACATTGAAATTTTTACATTTTATTGATAATAGCTTTGCTTTTGGTGATGCTCTCATTGAAAATTTTTTCTTTGGTGAAATGTTAATACATTATAACTTTTTTTAAAGGAGATAAAGATTTCATTTTATTTAATCTGAAGTTTCAATGAAAGTATGGGAGAGTGTGTGTATCTGTGTGTATTTGATCAGTAACTCCCTGGTGTTAAATTAGAGTACTTAAATTCGTGAAAGAAGTAGTAAAATGGGCTATTGGCCTAATGACCTTATAATTTAATACCTATTTAATGTTTTATATTAGGAATAATCATCTATATCATGGATATAAATGCATGTATTAAATGCAGAATGACTCATTTCTTAAGTTAATTCTGATAAGAGTGTTCACACTTTGGAAACACAAATTTCTCCAATACCTGAGCTTAAATTAATTTTTTATGGAAGCAACTATTTCACCGCCTCCTATATTTGTCAGGTTACCCTTACTTTTTAACCCTGTAAGAGACATTGTTGGCCTATTCTAACTTTCTTGACTGCCTTTCCCATTGTTTATTCAGCTGCATGTTCAAAGTCTTTCTTATTTGACAAAACACTGCACATGTATAACATTTTCATTGGAGTAGTGCTCTCAATTGCCTGGAAGAAAGAAATTGTATGAATGCAATATATTATTACTAGCAGTCCCACTCCAGTGTTCTTGCCTGGAGAATCCCAGGGACGGGGGAGCCTGGTGGGCTGCCGTCTATGGAGTCGCACAGAGTCGAACACGACTGAAGTAACTTAGCAGCAGCAGCAATATCATTATTTTTCTACAAAACTTATTTTTAGAATAAACCTTTTAATTTGTCTGGAAAAGCAGTTCAAATAGATTCTTGCAAAACTATTTTAGCTTGTAGTAGCTGTTTTGTATTTGTTGAAAAAATAATGCATTTTACATATATATATATCTTTTCCTGGTGACTGCCTTTTGACACTGTTTTAAGTTTCTCGTTATAGGTAAATAAGTCTTCTCAGATGGTAGGCAACGTTATAGATATAGATAATATCTATATCATGATAAAGATCCATGATACTTGATACAAGTGAGTGTCAGTGTATCAACTTGATACTAACTTGTATCAAGTATCAATTTCAATGTATTTTACCCATGTATAAAAATATTATATGATTAACAGTTCCTTTATAAATAGCATTTAGATAAACTTGATCTGTGTTCTCTTTGAAACTTTGTGAATTCATATTCCTGGCATTTCTCCTTTTACTATTCATATGATCTTAAATGTATTTTATGGTCTTTTTACCTGCTACTTTTCACTTAGAATCAATCTTGTTGGTATTTTCACATATTTTGTACAAAACATAATGTTATTTATTGTATATGTAGTTGCTGTTCGATTTGAATATTTGTGTTCAAACCAGTAACTAAGCAGAGGATACCGTTGGGATAAAATTCCTAGGAGATAACTTTGTAAGCTTGTCTGTTAATTATGCTGACTTTGCTGTTTTAAAATCTAAGACCTCTACTAAAACGCATTTATTTGCAAATGTTTAATGATTACCTTCAGTGGAGAAGCCACATTGTTAGGTTCTTTGGAACATAAAGTGAATCTTGCTTTAAGATACTTGTAAGACATTCAAAACTGTAATGCAAAGTAAAAAGCAATGAAGTAGTGCTGGTAAATGCTATCGCTATGTTCATTCTCCAAAAGCTTCGTTATTGGAAACTCTACGAAAGGATGACTATTTCTTATTTTTCCAAATTTGGAAAGGATTCTTACACATAATGACAAAGCAGTAGGAAAATAGCACTTGCATAGGGCAGAGCTAGATTATGATTGCTCAATGATTGTTTCAGTTGTAAATGAGTAAGTCAAGGGATAGAGTTACTCTTTGTATATGTATACTCATCTTCAATGGGAATACAAACAGGTTCCAAAGAGGGGACATATTAATAATTTTCCACTGGTGTACAGTAACTTAAAGACTTAGTAGAAAGCATACTTACATGAGAAAACAATATAACCAAATTAAATTAACGCTTAATTCACCTTTAGGAACAGTCTGTGGTTTGGTGGTTTTTGTTTCTTTTAGATTGGGCTTGAAGATTCAGTTCTTTACTTGTAAGGAGTTCATTCTTTTAGTTAGCATTTATTGACTATTTACTATATGTTAAATTTAGGGAAACTGAAATAGTAGGAGCTCAGTCTACTTGAAAGGAAATATGAAAACATCAATATAATAAAGGCAATGGCACCCACTCCAGTACTCGTGCCTGGAAAATCCCATGGGCAGAGGAACCTGGTAGGCTGCAGTCCATGGGGTCATGAAGAGTCGGACATGACTGAGCGACTTCACTTTCACTTTTCACTTTCATGCACTGAAGAAGGAAATGGCAACCCACTCTAGTGTTCTTGCCTGGAGAATCCCAGGGACGGGGAGCCTGGTGAGCTGCCATCTATGGGGTCGCACAGAGTCAGACATGACTGAAGCGACTTAGTAGTAGTAGTAGTAGTAGGTGCTATAAACATGTACCGTACAGAGCAAAATCAGATATAAATGACAGGGATTAACTTTTTACAGTGGGCTTGTGGGCTGGGCCAAGGATGATACAGGTCATACTTTTAATATTTAGAAAAGAAAGCGTAATAGATAGAAATATTTCTTTCTTTTACATTGTTTTAAGGTTAACCCTAAAGCTGCTATCACTAGTTGCATGAAAGGAAGTATGTATTGAGTTGAATAGGGAATGGTAAGACCACAGGGTAAGGAATCCATTTCTGGTAGTTCTGAGAAACCATGTTCATTATTTTAACATCCCATTTTTAAGGATATAGCCTAGAGAGTGAGTATAGATCTCTTAATTTAACATCTTATAATTATTTCTTTGAAATTAAAAAGTGCTCTATATTCAGTTGTAAATGTTGCTAAAGATAAGGAGCATCTTCATAAAGATTGCTATCCAGACACAGGAGATATTTAAACAATGTATTTATTATATTGTAATCATAAATGTCACCTTTAGCATGTAGGACCTATCAAAGTTAAGTGTAGCTTTAGAAATAATTTTGCTTCATTTTTTTATGTAAGAGTATGATAAAAAATGTAAAACCACTTTATTCTAAGTTAAAATTTTTATTTTGAAATGAATTGCTTTATTGTATTGACTGCTGTTTCTTTGCTGGATTATAATCAGGGCATTCTTTTTTTATGTGGTAACATAAAGCACCTGATTTACTTCTTAATTTGTCCAGGAATAATATTTTTATAAGAAAGTTCTCATTTTAAAAGTGGTAAGTAACCTGAAATCTAAGTAAAATAACAGTACTTTGTTCAAAAGTCATTATACTGTGGAGTATATATTTCTACTATGATATGGCAAAAATTAAGTCGTCTATTTTTAGTGTCCAGATGAAATTTATGTAAAGTTTCTTTGCCTCAGGTTTTGTTTTTAAATGCTCTCAAATGAGTTAAGTGACCTAGTATTATCATTATTGCTCATTCTTGGGTAATGAGTTTCTCTGTGATTGAGACCTAGTATGTTTATCTATACTAACAGTAGATTCTTTATAGTTAACAAACTGCTATGTCTTTGTTAATGGTGGTTTTACATGTTGTTGTGGAAATGAAAATTTCCTTATCATTTAACTTATTTGATCAAATTGAAAATCTTAACTATATTTTAAAACTTTTTGCCACAGCGTTTTACCAACGAGGATCATTTGGCTGTCCATAAACATAAACATGAGATGACACTGAAATTTGGTCCAGCACGTAATGACAGTGTCATTGTGGCTGGTTAGTATATGCTTTTATTAATAGTTTATATACATATTTCACCTGGAATGTGCACAATTTTTGTGTATTCTCTGTAAATAATATAGTCTGGTGATATTCCAATGACTTCATTTACAATAAATGTTGGCAACATGTATTTTACCCATTACATTTTCATGTTTCCTTCTGACCATTCATTTCACATTTTTGTATAGTTTTCAAATGTAGACTTCAATATCATTTTTTGTGGAAGTTAGTTAGGATCTGGGAGCATTCATACCATTTCCAGAACTTACATTTAACTGATAATTCAATTAATGTGATGTTTAGTCATTGTTTCTTTTAGCTGTTTACATCTGCTTTACAGTGCTATGTGAAGCTAGAAAATGATCAGGCTCCTCCTGTTGGAGAAAGCAGTTAGCAGACTTGTTCATTAGGATTTTGTTTATGTTTCTGTTTGGACTAAACATCTGTGTTAGTAAAATACTCTCAATAAATGGGGCTTAAATTCAATAAATGATTTTTATTTTCCTATGTTGCTCCTGTGAACATACTGTATCACCTAAATGGATGATTATCTTTCAGTATGTGAAAAGAGAAGCCCAGTACATGCATTGGTTTATTGTCCTTCCATGCTGTGTCAGCTACTTCTTTTTTGGGTATTTATAGATACATACATCTCTGTATATGTATACACACAGAAGTATTGTGATAAAATAATTTTATATAAAATTTAATATATAAATTTCAGTCCTTTTGTCATAACCACAGTCATGTAGTCCAAATATTCAAATTAATGTTTTAATTTTTTTCTCTTGTAAAGCTTAGGTTATATATTTGTAAGTCTAGAATTATATCTAAATACTGAATATTATTAATACTTTTAAGTTATTACCCAGCTTGAAATCAAATTATCTTTCATAAGCATTGCATATGATAATGAAGAAAAAAGATAATTCTTGTCATTCAGTATCAAGATTTTTGTCTTGAAAAAACTGGAGGTAAAACAGATAATTCACCAAAAAACAATTTGTTTAGGAAAAATGTAGGGAAACATTCAGCATATCTTTATTTCTATAAGTAAAAGGAAGCAGGTAAGAGTGTGGTGTGCATTTCTTTAAAATCCCATGTATCAGATATTGAGAGAGAAAACCAAAAATGCCAACAAAATAACTACAGCCTGGAAGTTTCACTCCCCTGAGCATGAAGGTCTTTCCTTCTCTGGAACTTCTTGCTTTAGAGCCATATCTCTCTCTGTAACATTTAACTCAAAAATATTTTGAGATTGGTTTCTAGAACTTACTTTCCGATCTGTTTACATTTAATGCGCTAGAAAAGTAGAACACATTTAAACATAGCACTTGACTTTTTTTCTTTAAATACATTTGAGATCAGTAGTATAGCGTAACTGTGTAAATATAGTGCATGATGCGTGTGATATATATTTGATGATCAATAGCCAAAAACCACATATGCATGTTTAAACAATTGTGCCTGTGTTGACTTTTTTCTTTCCAAGCCTGATCATTATAGTAATTGCTGATAAAAAATGATTTTTGCATATGTATTTTAAAGACTCCTCTCCCTTTAATACAAAATAGGAACCCTCTGTTAGGCATAGATAAATCCTTTGGGCATGAACAGAAGAGTCAAATTTAGGTTCAATTTACTATTGCAGTCATGATGGATGGACCTAGGTTGATACAAGAATGCTGGGCCCTTATTACCATTTTGTATGTCTTTGGGGGAGTACAGGTTATGTACATTGCAGACTGTTAGGTAAAATGATGACAAAAAGTCCTTCAGTAATTTTGATAATACTACTACTGTCTGAGGTAGGCCTATATTATATCTAATGTGTATGACAAATAGATCGTTTTAGTGTAAAATATTTATACGTTGGGTTGAGGGTGATGATAAAACAGTAAGTAATGCCCACTCTAGGAACCCAGTAGTTAACAAATATATATTTTAATTTCACAGAAGGTTTTATGAGTATTATATCTTAAGCCAGGAGTCATCCTTATACTTTTATTTAGTTTAGGCTAGATCCTTGATGTAACTTATGAAGTTGATGCCCTAAAGTATATAAAATGTGAATAGAATTGAATGTGCTATTAATCCTAATCAATGTGAGCAAATAGCCTTGAAAATAATAAAACAGGCAAAATTCATAACTTGGCTGTTTTTCATTCAGTGTAGACCTTAACTAGCTATTGTTTTGTAATTAATATGTGCTCACATGTACACCCAGTTTGTGTTTTAGTGCAGCATTGTTTCATCTTAAGCTTGCTTTCATAATAGATTATGAATACTAGTGGAAGGGCCAAGTTCAAGCAAATATACATGTTCTGGTCCTAGTTTTCCCCTAGTTTTAAGCATTAGTAAGTTTTAATACTATAAATTTTTTTTAATTTGTGTTAGATAATGATAATAGTTTATCTCTGAATAGAGGATGCTTATGTCACTCTACTCAGAACCTGTGGAATAAGGAACAAGAAGGAATTCTTTTCATACTTTTATTGTTCATAAAGTTGGAGGAAATACCTTAAACTGCAACAAGAACTTAACCAAATTTTGTTTGCTTTAAAGGAAGAGGTCTTTCCAAAGAGAATTAACAGCTGACTGAACCAGTCTTGCTAATTCATTAATTTACTAGCTAAAATACTTTAGAGTCCTGTATGATACTTAAATCTGTGTAATTGCTTATTGACATTTATTTCAGATCAGACCCCAACACCAACAAGATTCTTGAAAAACTGTGAAGAAGTGGGTTTGTTTAATGAGTTGGCAAGTCCATTTGAGAATGAGTTCAAGAAAGCCTCAGAAGATGACATTAAAAAAGTATGTTATTAACCATGAAATTAAAAGAGTGCTTCTGACAGAACAGTTTTCACTTGTTGCTTTCTTATTTTAGATAAACTGATTGGCTGTTTTTAAACTCCTAACACTTTCTCTAATTTGCATTTTAGATGCCTCTAGATTTATCTCCTCTTGCAACACCCATCATAAGAAGCAAAATTGAGGAGCCTTCTGTTGTAGAAACAACTCACCAGGATAGTCCTTTACCTCACCCAGAGTCTACTACCAGTGATGAGAAGGTTAGAAGTTTGTATTTACAGAAGAAACTCAAACTAAGTGGGAAAAAAAATCAGCATTTTCAGTGAAGTCTAATATTTGGTCTACATAAAATTTTAATGTAATATGCCTTAATCAGCATCAGGTTGTACTTGTCTTATATGTGAAAGCCTGTGAATACTCAGATATTTTAGGGAAAGAAGATAATTTGTTTATAGATAATTTTTTATGACAAATTATTGGAGAGACTAATAGTCATTTAAGATAAACCTGTTATTTTTTTAGAGGATACATACATTTATAAATTTAATTTCTCTGGGTTTTGCTATTTTTTTTTTTTTTGCTACTTTTATACAGTGATAGCTTAATTAAGAATCTTTGCAACTAAATATTGTTTGAATAAAGGTTATTTAGACTTTTAAAGGGTTAAAGGAATAGCTACTTACTTCAGCAGTGATGTTTGGTAATACCAACTAATATGATGACGATGACACTGTCTTACTTGGTATAGTCTTTTTGTAGTAATTTAGTGCCTCATTCCTAGATCTGAATACTTTGGTACCTGGGGCCAACTGGGGTATATTATGTGCTGAGTTAACCATTATTACAGATATTTCTCAATTAATGTTCATTCATTAGCACATCTGCTAAACACATTTATTTGGAGGCATGGGGCACAGTGAAAGGCAATGACAGTGTTCTTTTGTAGGTTATGTTACTCTAAAATCATAGCCTAACGGACTTTTGCCATGACAGAGGAGCTAGAAGTAAGGCAGAAAAGGTAACTATTTATTGATACCTAGGAATAAATGCTTTGACCATTAGGTGTTTTGTATTTTTTTATTTACTTATAATAAAAGTGCATTCTCATTATTAAAAAACTTTAAGAATCCAGAAAAATATAAGAAAGAAAAAAACACCTTTTACCCCATGACTGAGCAATAAGAATTACTAATATTTTGAAACATTTTTCCTAGATACATGTATACTTTTATACATAAAAATATACATATATGTATTAGGCTTCTGTAGTGGCTCAGACAGTAAAGAATCTGCCTGCAGTGCAGGAAACCCGAATTCAGTCCCTGGGTTGGGAAGATCACCTGGAGAAAGGAATGACTACCCACTCCAGGATTCTTGCCTGAAGAATTCCATGGACAGAGAGGAGCCTGGCAGGCTACAGTCCATGAGGTTGCAAAGAGCTGCCTAACACTTTCACACATATACAAGTGAATAGTTACATAGAAGTATAAAGGGATAAAAAGATAAATACCAAGAAGAATCATAGTTTACTTTTTTATATCATGTTTTAGACATTCAGCATTAATCAAGATTTTCCCATGCCATTAGAAAATTTTCCAAAGTCATAATTTTTAATGTTTGCACTTTATTTTATCATTATCATAATGTATTTACTGATCTTGAATGTAAATATTGTTTCCACATTATCGCAGTTATAAGAAATGCTGTTACATCTTTGATATAAATACCTTTTACCTAGAGAGTATTCCAGTCCCTTCACACTCAACAGTTTTTTCCTGCTGGTTGCTGCTTTATCCCTCTTAGGGGTATTTCTTTTTCCTGCATTCTTCAGTCATTAGCTCACACTGGGCAGGGCATAGTTATTCCAAGTTGTAAGAAGTAAATTCTGAGCCCCCTTCTCTTTCTCAGTTTTTTCCTTCTTAAATGCTCTCATCCAGACATGTAACTTTAAAAACGATCAACCTGGTTTTCAAATTTATATCAATCAACCCAGATATTTCCCGGATTTCCATATTCATATGCAGCTCTGTCTTGACATTTCCTTTTATGTGTCATCTTAAACGTAGTACGTCTGAATTAGAGCCCCGCCCCCCAGTCTTCTCTGTCTCGGTAAATTTTCTCTCCATCCATTCTCTAGTTGGCTCTGGCCAAAAATAAAGAATACTTAATTCCCTCTTTTCCTTCTCAGTGAAACCAGTAGCATATCTTACCAAACCTACTTCCTGAATATATCCTTAATTTATCTGTTTTATCTTCACTGTCACAACTGTAGTCATCTTTTACTTGAATAATTAACAGTTACCTTCTAATAACTGTTAATAATTATTTGTTAATATATTGTTCAGTTAATATAACTTTTAACAATTACCAGGACTTTCTACTTCCATCTCCAACCTATTTTCCATTGGCTGTATATTTTTCTTAATTGGTGGCTTTGTTTTTCTTTTTATTTTTAATTGAAATGTAACAAATATGCAGAAAGTATCCAAACACAAGCATATACAGAATACATGTACATGTACATGTATATCTGAATATATATGTATGTGAGTGAAAGTCACTCACCAGAATACTGGAGTGGGTAGCTGTTCCCCTCTCTAGGGGACCTTCCCAACCCGGGGATCGAACCCAGGTCTCCTGCATTGCGGGTGGATTCTTTACCAGCTGAGCCACCAGGGAAGCTAGGATGTATATTTTTTAATATATTATGTCACTTCTCTGCTTAAAATCCTTCAGTGGTTTGCCTTTGCATTTAAGGTAACTCACACTTCTTCCATAAGCCATCATTGATTTAGACTTGTGTTCTTATCCAGCCTCACCTCATGCCTTTTCTGTGATAGTGTCCATCAGATATTCTAAGCTTTTTCCTCCCTCAAAGACATTGCTCTTGGTATTGCTTCCTTCTCCCTAGAATGCACTCCTCATCTTTTCAGTACCAGTTCAAATGCCATTTTTCAAAGAAGCTCACTTTACCTCACTATACTATCTAAAGTAGCCAACTCCAACTTTCCCTCAGTTAATCTCTCATGATTTATTGATATTATATTTATACTGTTAGCCTATAACACATTATTGTCCAAAATTTTCTTGTTTGTTTTACCTGTGTACTGTCTCTTTTCCTACTAGTCCTTCAGGGCATGTTGTAATTTCTCAAATTTGTCAAGTAAACAAAGTTCCAGTAGTACTAGTTTTATCTTTCTTCCTATGTAGCTTAATAAAATTCTGAGAATAAATGGCAGTATAAAGGCAAATTCAAAGAACATGGTGGACCAATTTTTATTCTAGTTATGGAGTTCTGGATAACCTGTTTTCTAATCTGTAAACTGGGGAAAAGACCCATCTATAAGGTTCCGTGTTTTTCTTTACTTTGGAAAGATCTTACTCCAGTAGTTTAGTTTTACATTCAAGGTATTAATATTACTTCACCTTTTGATATTGAGAAATTACTGGTAATGTAGAGATAGTTACCTGAAATTAGCAAACATTTGTATTACTTAAAAAAAAATTTTAACATTTCTATTATTGAATTTATATCAACTATAAAAGAGTCTCCTGGACCTATTTCTTCTTTATACAATATAATGATGGAGTAGGACAAGGAAGTCCCATCTGGATTTTAAGTTCTGTACTTCCATGAGCATGGAATTGTAGTTTTATTTTTTATTAGAATTCTCATGGAGTTATATAGCCAAGTTGCCCAGCCTAAGTTATTTCTAGATTGATGGTAAAACAAGTTGTACTGAAAAAACCACTCAGATGTTTTTTAAATTAAAATATTAACATTGCATTTGAAACAACTACTTCTACAATTTTCTCTTTAGTTCAGTTCAGTTCAGTTCAGTTGCTCAGTCGTGTCCGACTCTTTGCGACCCCATGAATTGCAGCACGCCAGGCCTCCCTGTCCATCACCAACTCCCGGAGTTCACTCAAAGTCACATCCATCGAGTCGGTGATGCCATCCAACCATCTCATCCTCTGTCGTCCCCTTCTCCTCCTGCCCCCAATCCCTCCCAGCATCAGAGTCTTTTCCAATGAGTCAACTCTTCACATGAAGTGGCCAAAGTACTGTATTTTCTCTTAATTAACTTTAAATAAATATTAATATATTTTGGGGTGATACTAAGTACTAAGTTTGTGGGGCTTTTTTAAGAGATGTGTTATATTCCTTTCATAAAGGTACATGAATTGACTTGGATTTTTAAATTTCATTGTTTCTCCATCTCATTACTAAATAGGAAGTACCATTGGCACAAACTGCACAGCCCACATCAGCTATTGTTCGTCCAGCATCTTTACAAGTTCCCAATGTGCTGCTTACAAGTTCTGACTCAAGTGTCATTATTCAGCAGGCAGTACCTTCACCAACCTCAAGTACTGTAATCACCCAGGCACCGTCCTCCAACAGGCCAATTGTGTAAGTGATTTGGGCCAGTCATTGAATTTTATGAATTGTTAAGTTTTTCTTGTCATGATTTTCCAAAGACATTTAATTATTCTAATTGTGGCCTTAGTTTTGTGTGTGTGTTAATCATTTTTGCATGCTTTTATTTTTGGAAAAAATACTCGGGTAATTTTTTTTTTAATATAAATGTTTTCTAACACATTAGAAAACATATACAGTGCCTAATTTTAAAGACAAATTAAACAGATTGTGATTTTAAGATGATCTCTTATTTTCATGCTATTTTACACAAAACACATAAGATTATCTTTATCACTAGATAACATTTCTTTCAGGGCTTCCCTGGTGGCTCAGACGGTAAAGAATCTGCCTGCAATGCAGGAGACCCGGCTTTGATCCTTGGATCAGGAAGATCCGCTGGAGAAGGGAATGGCTACCCACTCCAGTATTCTTGCCTGGAGGAATCCCATGGACAGTGGAGCCTGGCAGGCTATTGTCCATGGTGTTGCAAAGAGTAAGACACAACTAAGCGACTAACACAAAACATTTCTTTCAGTTTTTACAGGGAGTTCTCAAGAGTTTTCTGACAAGAATTTTTCTCAGTTAATATATTGCAGATTGTTCTCTAAGTAAATTCGTAGCTTTTCCCATTTTTTTTCTTTTTTTCTACACTGCTTACATACATTGTACATTTAAGATGCAATTAAAACTAATTAAATTTTACAGTGTGCTTTGCAGTGGTTCAGAAATTTTTGTTTAATTACTTGAGCAGTGTATATATACCATGTATGATTTTTTGTGGGTATTTTGTTCATTTTATGAGAAATGGTATCAAGTTTGCATCTGTCACATGGGCATTTTCCTTGGGCTGACCTCTTGTTCGTTTTTTTTCTTCTAGTTTTATTGAGATGTACAGTGAACGCTTAGGGCTTCCCAAGTGGCGCTAGTGGTAGAGAACCCACCTGCCAGTGCAGGAGACATAAGAGATGCTGGTTCAATCCTTGGGCCAGGAAGATCCTCTGGAGAAGGAAATGGCAACCCACTCCAGGATTCTTGCCTGGAAAATTCCATGGACAGAGGAGCCTGGCAAGCAGCTATAGTCCATGGGGTTGCAAAGAATCAGACATGACTGAGCACACCACATTACATCCCTAGTACTTATATATCTTCTAACTATAAGTTTGTATCTTCTGACCACCTTTGTTACCATACAGAGATGATATTACATTATTAATGATTATATTCCTCACACTGTGAATTTCATTCCTGTGACTCATTTATTTTGCAACTGGAAGTTTGTACCTCTTAATGTCTCTCATCCCTCCATTCCCTTCCCTCTGGCAACCACCTGTCTGTTCTCTGTTTCTCTTCTGTTATGTTTATTAATTTTTTAGATGTCTCTGGAAAATTTATTTTTAAATTATAATGGTAAAAATACTTTTATATTTTTTAGACATCATTGATATGGATTTCTTTTTTCTAATTGCCCTTCTTTTGTTTTCCTTAGTCCTGTACCAGGCCCATTTCCTCTTCTGTTACATCTTCCTAATGGACAAACCATGCCTGTTGCTATTCCTGCATCAATCACAAGTTCTAATGTGCATGTTCCAGCTGCAGTTCCAGTAAGTTTTTAGACTATTTAATATTTTCTTTATAGAAAACTGATCTTTATAATCAGAAAATACACTTGGGGCTGCTTGATTGGTTTGTGAAACTGAGTTCAACAAAATACTTAATGTTGAGTAATATTTACTCATTGATATTTACTGTGATCGCGTAAATCTTTCAAGGCAAACATAACTGGATAAGTAACATTTTTCAATCCTCGAAATCTTAATTGTTTTCCTTTTATTTTTAGTATTAAGAACTAATAATTTAGTAATTAAGAACTAATTCCTAAGGTTCAAAAGGGAGGGGACATATGTATACCTATGACTGATTTATGTTGCTGTTTGGCAGAAACCAGCAAAATTCTGTAAAGCAATTATCCTTCAATTACAAAATAAATTTAAAAAATAAACTTAAGGTTGAAACTAAAAAAAAAAACTAATTCCTTCTTCAACCCATTTCAATTTGCTAGATTTGTAGAATTCAAATATTAACATAGATTTCTGTTCTGTAAGAAGATATTTATACTGGAACATTTATCAGGTAACTTCATGTTATTTTGATTATTAGAGAAATCGTTTATAAAAGCATTCTGAACTTTTATGATCATGTTGGGTTTATGGAATTCCTTTGCTTTCCCAAGCGTGTGAAAATCTAAATGGTCTACTAGAATGGACAATAGATAGTTTCCACTTTTCCTAATGAGAAGATCAAAAAGAAGTTTTTTGAAGGGCATGTTAATTATATAAATGTTGAAAGACATAGTAGTTAAATATCTACTTATACTATTCAGTAACTTAGTGAGTATTTAAAGGCACATTGTTCTGAATAATATGTTACAAATAATGCTTTTTTTTCTATTCTCACATTTCATAAAATAACAGAATCTTCAAGTGTGTCTTCAACATGCAAGTTTTTGTCATTAGAACCACTTTTTAAGGAGCCTCACAAAGTTTTCCGAAACACATTATTTTCATCCTCATCTAAATAATTTCAGTGTAACACTTTTTGAATCTACTATTATAATCCTGGAAATCTTACATCAAGTCCTGATACTCAAAAATACAGTCTCTTTATCACCTTGTAGATAGATATTTCTGGTCAGTACAATATAATCATTTATTGTATAGTTCTTAAAAATTATTTTTAAAATGCTCTTTACACTTTTGGTGAGATTATATCCTCATGAATATTAACTAAAATTACTATTAAATATTTATTTTATTAACTAAAGTGACCTAAGTATCCAAAATTAGCATTGATTGTAATATTTCAGATATTTCCACAAAATCAAGGTAATGTGTTGTCTTCAAATGGAACTTTGTAGTTCAAAATGCATTATTTGAGAGTTTTATAAGGACTCAAATATAAGGTGACTACTCTCTCTTTTCTCCAGATATTTTTGATGGGGAAGCATTCTTGTATCTGGGTTTATATGGTATCCTGTTAAATGTAACTGCAGTGAGAGAAACTGAAATGAAAAAGAGATATACTTTAGTATACAATAACTAATCATTCACTGTTGATATTATGTTTTTTTTAAAGGCAAAAGACGATGGAAAATCTGTTAAGTAGTAGTATTAGTGAAATTACTAGAGGTAATCAGGTTCTCCTTTGTCATTATGCTGTATTTAATGTATTAAAGAACTTTCATGTATATATTTTATAAATTTTATATGTATATATTTTAGAAAAGCAAAGTTCATTGTTGAAATTACTTTTTATGCCTAGTTATACAAGTTTTAACATTCTTTCTCATTCAAAACGGAGGTGTGACAGATCTATGAGAAATTTTGCATCACTGTGAATATTATTAGTTTCTGTAAGAAGGAATTATTAAAAATAAATTATGAGAATTGAAGATTAAAAATGAATGTCTCAGAAAAATTGACAAGTTTTGAAGGATAAGTCAGGATTAAGATCATTAAGGGTTCAGATACAGTTTTCTGAAGTTTTCTGATTCTGCAGTCTCAAATAATTTTATCAATTATTATATTTATATTACAATATAAATATTAATATATTGGGTTGGCCAAAAAGTTCATTCAGTCCCTCCCCATGAGATGGCTCTAGTAGCACTCAGTTGTCTTTAACTTCATTTGAAACAATTTTGTTAGATTGTATTGTGACAGCTGTCGTATTAGTGTACATTTTTTTTAAAAAAATTGAAATCGGTGAATTATTTATAGCCATTTTAATATTGAGGATGAAAGAAAAAGCAACATTTTCAACACATTTATGCTTTATTATTTCAAGAAAAGTAAAAACACAATTGAAATGCAAAAAATAAAAAAAGATTTGTGTAGTAAATGAAGAAGGTGCTGTGTCTGATAGAACGTGTCAAAAGTGGTTTGTGAAGTTTGTGCTGGAGATTTGCTGGATGATGCCCCATGGTTGGGTAGTCCTGTTGAAGTTGATAGTGGAGGCATTAATTAAGAACACTCAATCTTATGAGTTTGATAGCTGACATACTCAAAATATCCAAATCAAGCACTGAAAATCATTTGTACCAGCTTGATTAATCATCACTTTGATATTTGTGTTCCATGTAAGTAAAGTGAAGAAAACCTTCTTGACTGTCATTTCTACATGTGATTAGAAAGATAATGAAAACATTGCATTTTTAAAACAAATTATGACAGGAACCTAGAACAGTTCTTTGCTCAAAAAGATAAAAGGTTTTGGGAAGACAGAATCATTAACTTGCCTGAAAAATGGCAGAAGGCAGTGGAACAAAACAGTGAATATGTTGTTCAATACAGTTCTTGATGAAAATGAAAGATGTGTCTTATTTTTACTTTAAAAACAGAAGGAACTTTTTTGCCAACACAATATATACTTTCTGTTAATGTGTAATATATTGTCATATACATATTAATATATACTTATTATGTAAATTATTATAGCAGCCATTTTGCAAATAAAGTACAAATCTCATTTTGAATATATTTTCTAGTAATTATTTTTCAATATCTTCTGATAGCTTGTTCGACCAGTCACCATGGTGCCTAGCGTTCCAGGAATTCCAGGTCCTTCCTCTCCTCAACCAGTGCAGTCAGAAGCAAAAATGGTAAGCAAAATTTTATTTGTTCTGTACATATCTTGACTCTGTTTTGAATTAGCTTTTTCAATTAAAGCCCACTTCAGATGCACAATTTAGATCAAATTTTATAAATTTGTGGGCCTGTACTACATTATAGGGGAACCAGAAAGTTTGGAAAAGGAAAGTTTTAATTAGCATGGTGACAGGGTACTGGTACTTGAAAGCAAATGAATCGATTGGAAGTAAAGTTCTAGTTTTTACCATTGGTTTGTCTGATGTTTGATGTGGCTTTTTAGGCAAACTCCTCCTGCTGGAGGCTAGGGATATTGCAGCTGAAACTAGAAGTAATCATCTGAAGGCAGCACTGACATTATGAATGATTTTAAACAGTCATTCAAATGAGTAGAACAGTATTAAGAAAAAATTCTGAAATAGTATACAGGTTAGTAAACATTATATATAAAGGAAAACCATATTTTTGACTTGTGTTTCAAGCACTAAGAAATCGATGTTAAGGGGTGAACTATAGAGTAGGAATCAGAAGACATTTTCATTTTACTCATAATTCTTCTGTTCACTACCCCCAAACAAGCCACTTTAATTTTTCTGAGACTCATTTTCCTCATCTGTAAAATAAAGGGATTAAACTTTGATTTCTGGGGTCTTTCTTAGCCTCAAATCTTTCTTACTTGCTAACTTCTTAGTAGATGACCTGAAGCTGCTGCTAAGGGGTGGGAGGATCAGTGGGGTAATTTTCTTTTAAATCAAAATAATTCTCCTTTCTACAATTTAACACACTTTAGAGCTAATTTTTAACTAAAATCAATCGATAGTTGTTAGACACCTATTATTTGTTTCAGTTATATGCTAGGCACTACACTGACATTATAAATTTGTACACATAAAAACCATTATATATTATTGCAAGGCTTTAAATTTTTTACTGCTATTCTCCATTAATGCAAATAATCATTCTGAATTTGGCATGTGATAACTTTTTTTTTTTTTAACAGTAAAACTTATATACTGTCTGAATAAATAATAGTTGGTTGAAGAGTATTAAAATTAGCTGGTTATTGATGATAGTGAAAGAACTTGAAAATCCAAGAGGACAATTTTTCATGTAACACCATGTTTAGGTCAAAGCCATGGAACTAAGATGAATCTTTTTCATTTGTTAGCAGAAGACCTTCACTAGGAATGTGTTTTACACTTCCTACTTAACGTAACTAGTATAATGAAAAAATGAATTAGTGAGAACTATGTAGAATAGAAGTTAAAGAGATCCTGTTGTTGTTCTCTGCATCTCAGAATACTTTTACATATTCAGTGGACTTTTCCCTCCACAGTTTGTAAAGAACAGATCAGATTTAAAGAAATACTTTTGGCTATAAGATAGAAACTAGTAAGTTTCCCTGAATAACTGAATAAATTTGAGAAATTTAATTAGTAAGAATAAAAATACTTTGTATGCTTGTACACTGAAAAATACCAAAGCTGTATTTCACATATTTATGTATGAAACACAGTTATAGGTTGAAGGCCCCCCAAATTGCATGGGGAGTCACAAATTGCCTCACTTAAATTTAACAGTCCAATTAAATTTCTTAGTAAAATATTGCTAACATATAAAATAGCCACATTTAGGTGATTACCTATTTTAATTGGGATAGTAAATAAGATTGTCCTATTTTTTAATTAAATAAAAAGATTCAGAAATTAGCCTCCCCCCTCCTTTTTTTTAAGCTTTTTGTTATGGAAGATTTCAAGTATTATATACAAAGTAAATAAGATTCTGTAATGAATCCCCATGTGCTCATCACCCAGCTTCAGTTATTAGCAATGTAACTGTTGTTCTTCCTCAGACCACTCCTTACCGTCACTGAATTATTTTTTAATAAGTCTTTCTTAAATGTAAAATTTACATAGATTGAAATGGACCAATTTAAACTGTACAATTTAAGTGCATTCATGTAACTCACCTCTATTATGGTATAGAACATTAACATCTACCCACGTTTCTTTATGTTCCTTCTTCCCTCAGTCCATCTCCCCCAGCTGTTAATATTTATCACCAGCAATGTAAATAAAATCAATATATACTCTTGCATTCAGTTAAGTATATGTCTGTGAAACTTACCCATGTTGTTGCATGTTCTGTAGTTTCTTTTTATTGCTGCGTATTTTGCTGTGAGTATACCACAATTTCTTTATCCATTCTCCTGTTGCTAGAACTTTGAATGGTTTGGTTTGATTGTTTCTAAACTTGAATTAAAATGTCAGTGTCATTGATTTTCTTAATTTATTAAGCATCAGGGGGCTAAAAGATTTACTAAATAAATAATTGTATAATTCTAATGGGAGAAAGTTGAGACTAGATTCATATCCTAGTGCACAGAGGTTTTTTAATGATCAGATAAATGATCATAGGATTGGATTCTTTTCTCTGTCAGTGATAGAACTCTTAATTCCATTCTCTCCAAATGAATGGTCCCCAGCTCACATCCCCTAGATTCATGTTACATGTTAAATAATTTTTCTGACTTTTTACCAGTCTGAAGCCCCCCAGCAAACATTATAATTTCTTCTTTAACTGCTTCAATTGGATTTTGCTTTGTTGTTTTCAACTCTTTGAAAATATTTAAACATCCTCCCTGTTTGATTCTGCATCTCTGCTAAGGATTTATTTGACCTTTGTGGTCACAGTCTGTTAATGTTAAATAGTACAGCAATAGTAACTCTGCTAAAATGTGGTTAAAAAAAAAATGTTTGAGAAATGGCAACATTGGAACACAGAACAATAAGTAGTACACTATAGCTGAAGAGAAACTTACTTGTATCCTAAGATAGCCAAGGATGCTTTTGCAGTGGCCTGGTTTTCATGTGCCCAGTGCTTACTGGAAGATTTATATGCATTGTGTTTGTTACAAATATTTTAAAAAGATCTTTCTTTTTTTTTTATGAAGAAATTCTTTCAGGACAAGTTGTGCTTGTTTTGTTTTTTAAGAACTTTGAGTTTTTGGAAAAGTAAAAACTTAGTTTAAGTAAAAATGTATTGGGGGGGGTCCACAAATAAAAGATTACCCAGTATTTTTTAATACTCTAGGAAAATTCCTGGGATCTACTGTTTTCTACAAAATTGCACTGGCTCTCACCAAATGTACATATAGTTTAGGGGTTTTGTTTGTCTTTAAGCACATTAAACCATAGATATTTGCTACCTGTGTTACTCTTCTAAAAAAACAAATTTCCTATGTAATATTTATAATCAAAAAGTAACTCATCTGAATAAGAAAATGTTAACCATCCATGAGTTTCATTTAAGAAGATTTAGTTAAGTATTTAAGATGTATTCCCCAGAATCATTTCTTTAAGACTTGTGTGACAAACTGAGAGAGATCTTTGCACACAGTGGGTAGCTGGTAGGTTTTCTGCAGGGGGTTTCTACTGAGAGCTGACAGAGGGCATCTTGGCAAATGTTCAGAAACCTACATTAACTTAGTTGGGCCCTGCATGGAGCCTCATGTTCAGCAGAATTCTTCTGACCTCCCTCTGCATGCCAAGCTAATGAGCAAACACCAAATGAGCCCACTCCAACGAAACAGACTCTTTCCCAACCTACTTCATTTTCATATGTTCTCTGGGGGTGGGGAGCAAGATTTCACAAGGACTGATGATGCTGCAAAGACCACAATAATGATAATTAACTTGCTGAATTTAGAAGATTATGCTGTTAATTAGTTGCAAAATAAAGATAAGTAATAGAGCAGCAGATGGTAGGATAACACCCAGGAGAAGGAGGGTTATTACTCTGATGAGCTTTTGTGGTGCTTATGAAATATGGATCTGACTTTTTCATAAATTGTTTCTAGAGAACATTGTGTTTTTTCTTTGAACTATGATCGAGTAGTTTATTCCTACCAGGTACTGACAGATGTGATAAAAATTTGCTTTCATGGGTACAACATATAACATAGAATTTGAATAACATTATTTTTAGCAGATTACCTCTTAAGATGGATATCAGATTGGTCAGCACAAGACTATATTCACTTTTTTTTCCCCTACATTCACTCTAATTGACATAGTCTTTAATACAAAAAGTTTTCAACATAGTAGCTGAATTTTACAACACTAAAATGTAACTCTACCATTAAATTACTAGTCTGCTTAGAAACATAGTAATAAAGATTTTCGTTTTCTTTCCTTTAGTTTAAAATTAAAATTATGCCTAGCTTTTATTGTACATGTTACAGAATATAGACTTGTTAAATCTTATATAATTTCTCTGAGTACTTAATCTTCATTTACTTACATTAGATTTCTCTATTGATAGAATTTTGATCCAGTAATGGACAGACCAGTGTTTGATACTCTTAATGGTTACTAAACTATACTTAGAATACTTAATGTTAGGACTTCCCTGGTGGTCCAGTGGCAAAGACTCTGTGCCCCCAAGGCAGAGGGCTGGGGTTGGATCCCTGGTCAGGGAACTAGATTCCACATGCTGCAGCTAAGACCCAGCTAAATAAATAAATACTAAAAAAAAAAAAAAAAGAATACTTAATGTGAGACAAAAGCTCTAGTTTTTTCAAACCTTTTCAACCTTTTGTTTAAAATATGTTTGTTCAGTGAATCAGGAGTCAACAGACAGAATTTCTGGTCCTAGATCTGCTTCTAACTTGCTCTGTGATCCTGGGAAGTAACTTCACTCTTGGGGCCTTAATTTCTTTACCTGTAAGATGGTAATTGGACTAATTGAGTAGCTCCAAAATTCTGTTGTAAGATAAATATCTATCATATTTATAGATGTTTTCATTAATTTGGGGGGACCAAATTACCCTTCTTTAAAATGTCTCAACATATATGTGGGTGGATTATAGATATCCTTACATTAGTTGTAAAATGTATATGAATCACCGTTTAGACAACTTTCTTCTCCTAACCCACTGTAATTTTTTTAGCATACATTTGTTTTTAAACATGTTTGTTTAAAAAAAATTTATAGTTTAAAAAAAAATCTGTAGTTGAAAGCAGTGTTAATTAACCCTTGAAAATCTTTTTCTTGCATTTTGTATCCAGTGGCACACTTCCAAGATAGACCCATTGTAATCAATGTAACAGCATGGAGCAAACATTAGCGCTTCCTCACTAGATGAGTACTGTATACCCTAGGGCAGTCAAGAGAGGATAATGAATGAATACTGATGCTGCTTTTAAGTGCTCTATAAGGTAGTAACTTGCCCTACTAAAGATTATTCAAGAGAGTGATGTTTATGTACTTCAGACTCCCCTATGTGCAGTTACTGTATTTCATTAATTCTAAGAGCTAAGCTCTTTACTATAAAACTTTAAATGCTCTTCAATTCTGTTTTCTACCTAAGGACTTAAAAATGTTTTACCAACACATAATTTACCAAGGTTCACATCTCAACCAGTACTTATATTTTTATACATTTTATATCCAGAAATGAAAGCCCTAACCTAACGCTATTATAGATTGGCTTATAAAAGATGTAATTATGCACACTGACCACCTTCCCAGATCTTCCTCCTTCTGTTTATATGACCCACACTTTCAAATTCCTCTCTTTTTGCTTTCACTTCTTTGACCATTTAGTTTAAGTATTCCTTCCTAACTACAGCCAAGTACTACTTTGGTCACCTACCTAATTAGTTTTAATCCATCCACTTCCACATTATCCCATCAGTTATGAGTGTCCCAATTTCCTGAATCTTAGCTGCTAATGTGGTTATTTCTGCTTGTTTATAAGAGAAGGCAGAGAAGGCAATGGCACCCCACTCCAGTACTCTTGCCTGGAAAATCCCATGGACGGAGGAGCCTGGTAGGCTACAGTCCTTGGGGTTGCTCAGAGTCGGACACGACTGAGCGACTTCACTTTCTCTTTTCACTCGCACGCATTGGAGAAGTGAGCAACCCACTCCAGTGTTCTTGCCTGGAGAATCGCAGGGACAGGGAAGCCTGGTGGGCTGCCATCTATGGGGTCACACAGAGTCAGACACGACTGAAGTGACTTAGCATAGCATAAGAGAAGGAAGAAAAAATGGAACTGGGAATCTTAATCTGGATTCTGAAAGATGCAGTGTACCATGTGGTCTTGAGAATATATTTTCCAAAATAAAATACATCTGGAGGAGTTCATGATGGTCCAGTAGCTAAGACTCTGCGCTCCCGATGCAGGGGACCCAAGTTTGATCCCTGGTCAGATCCCACATGCCACAACTAAGAGTTTGCATGCTGCAACTAAGAGCTGGCACAGTCAAATAAATAAATTATATATTTTTTAATTTAATATATTAAATATTAAAATTTTAATTTAAAATTTTAAATATTTAGCTCCAGACTGAGCTAAACCTGTCCTTAAGATGATCCCTGAGTACTTTTTTTCCTAAGTATATTTTGAAAATACAAAAGTAAAGGAACTCTTGTGATTCTTTGGTGTCCGTACCCTAACACCTGAACTATGAAAATAGAGGGCTCAATAGATATTTTTGAAAAAGGTAAGGAAGCTGATAAAAAATTAAGAAATCCTTATATGACTCAGGTAAGTTTACTAGGTTGGTCATAACTTTCCTTCCAAGGAGTGAGCGTCTTTTAATTTCATGGCTGCAGTCACCATCTGCAGTGATTTTGGAGCCCCCAAAAATAAAGTCTGCCACTGTTTCCCCATCTGTTTGCCATTAAGTGATGGGACCAGATGCCATGATCTCAGTTTTCTGAATGTTTAGCTTTAAGCCAACTTTTTCACTCTCCTTTTTCACTTTCATCAAGAGGCTTTTTAGTTCCTCTTCACTTTCTGCCATAAGGGTGGTGTCATCTGCATATCTGCATATTCAAAAGCAGAGACATTACTTTGCCAACAAAGGTCCGTCTGGTCAAGGCTATGGTTTTTCCAGTCGTCATGTATGGATGTGCGAGTTGGACTGTGAAGAAAGCTGAGCACAGAAGAATTGATGCTTTTGAACTGTGGTGTTGGAGAAGACTCTTGAGAGTCCCTTGGACTGCAAGGACATCCAACCAGTCCATTCTAAAGGAGATCAGTCCTGGGTGTTCTTTTGGAAGGAATGATGCTAAAGCTGAAACTCCAGTACTTTGGTCACCTCATGTGAAGAGTTGACTCATTGGAAAAGACTCTGATGCTGGGAGGGATTGGGGGCAGGAAGAGAAGGGGACGACAGAGGATGAGATGGCTGGACGGCATCACCGACTCAATGGACGTGAGTTTGAATGAACTCCGGGAGTTGGTAATGGACAGGGAGGCCTGGCGTGCTGCGAATCATGGGGTCACAGAGTCGGACACGACTGAGCGACTGAACTGAACTGAACTGAAGTTTTACATATTTAATCTTTACCTCAGCCCTACAAGGAAGTTGTCATTGTTCCCAGTTTTACAGATAGTTTGTTCAGATAGTTTGAGACAGAGTTAATTTCTAAACAGTAAAGTATCTTCTCAGCTGTACACATTTTGTATGCTAATATATATACACAGTATATCTTATGTATGCTAACCAGTGAAGAAACTAGGACTTTATGAACTGCTATTTGCAGTTCATAAGGAAATACTTAGTCAGAAAAGATGGGGAAAATATACCTAATCTGGGGTGATATGGCTTTAGAGGTTACAGTATCAGACTTGGCATTCCGAATCGTTTGTGGTTGTCTTTCACACCACTTGGCTTGCTGGATCTTAGGTCCCTGACAAGGGATTGAACTTGGGCCTATGACAGGGACAGAGCGAAGTCCTAACCACTGGACCACCAGGGGATTCCCTTGTAGTTGTCTTTTGAATCATCAAGCCACCCAGTCTTAGATTATCTTTCTTGATTTTTGCATTTTCTTTTTTTTCCCTTCTTTTTTTGGTGGGGGGAGATAGGATAATATACATAACATGATGCCATGGAAAAACTGCACTTTGAAAAGAAGGAGATCCAGATTTAAATCTAGGATCTTAACTAGCTTAATGGCTCTGTGACCTTGGGCAAATGATCTCTAGTGTCCTAATGTGCCATATTCAGACTGAAATTGAAGAAAGTAGAGAAAACCACTAGACCATTCAGGTATGACCTAAATCAAATCCCTTATGACTATACAGTAGAAATGAGAAATAGATTTAAGAGACTAGATGTGCTAGAGAGGGTGCCTGATGAACTATGGATGGAGGTTCATGACATTGTACAGGAGGCAGGAATCAGGACCATCCCCAAGAAAAAGAAATGCAAAAAAGCAAAATGGCTGTCTGAGGAGGCCTTACAAATAGCTGTGAAAAGAGAAGCAAAAGAGAAAAGGAGATACACACATTTGAATGCAGAGTTCCAAAGAATAGCAAGGAAACATAAGAAAGCCTTCCTCAGCGATCAATGCGAAGAAATAGAGGGAAACAATAGAATGGGAAAGACTAGAGATCTCTTCAAGAAAATTAGAGATGCCAAGGGAACATTTCATGCAAAGATGGGCTCAATGAAGGACATAAATGGTATAGACTTAACAGAAGCAGAAGATATTAAGAAGAGGTGGCAAGAATATACAGAAGAACTGTACTAAAAAGATCTTCATGACCCAGATAATCACGATGGTGTGATCACTTACCTAGAACCAGACATCGTGGAATGTGAAGTCAAGTGGGCCTTAGGAAGCATCACTACGAACAAAGCTAGTGGAGGTGATGGAATTCCAGTTGAGCTATTTCAAGTCCTGAAAGATGATGCTGTGAAAGTGCTGCACTCAATATGCCAGCAAATATGGAAAATTCAGCAGTGGCCACAGGACTGGAAAAGGTCAGTTTTCATTCCAATCCCAAAGAAAGGCAATGCCAAAGAATGCTCAAACTACCTCACAATTGCACTCATCTCACACAGTAGTAAAGTAATGCTTAAAATTCTCCAAGCCAGGCTCAGCAATAAGTGAACCGTGAACTTCCAGATGTTCAAGCTGGTTTTAGAAAAGGCAGAGGAACCAGAGATCAAATTGCCAACATCTGCTGGATCATCGAAAAAGCAAGAGAATTCCAGAAAAACATCTATTTCTGCTTTATTGACTATGCCAAAGCCTCTGTGTGGTTCACAATAAACTGGAAAATTCTACAAGAGATGGACATACCAGACCACCTGACCTGCCTCTTGAGAAACCTGTATGCAGGTCAGGAAGCAAGTTAGAACTGGACATGGAACAACAAACTGGTTCCAAATAGGAAAAGGAGTACGTCAAGGCTGTATATTGTCATCCTGCTTATTTAACTTATATGCAGAGTACATCGTGAGAAACGCTGGGCTGGAAGAAACACAAGCTGGAATCAAGATTGCCGGGAGAAATATCAATAACCTCAGATATGCAGATGACACCACCCTTACGGCAGAAAGTGAAGAGGAACTAAAAAGCCTCATGATGAAAGTGAAAGAGGATAGTGGAAAAAGTTGGCTTAAAGCTCAACATTCAGAAAACTAAGATCATGGCATCTGGTCCCATCACTTCTTGGCAAATAGATGGGGAAACAGTGGTTGACTTAATTTTTCTGGGCTCCAAAATCACTGCAGATGGTGATTGCAGCCATGAAATTAAAAGACACTTATGCCTTGGAAGGAAAGTTATGACCAACCTAGATGGCGTATTAAAAAGCAGAGACATTATTTTGCCAACATAGGTCCATCTAGTCAAGGCTATGGGTTTTTCCAGTGGTCATGTATGGATGTGAGAGTTGGACTATAAAGAAAGCTGAGCGCAGAAGAATTGATGCTTTTGAACTGTAGTGTTGGAGAAAACTCTTGAGAGTCCCTTGGACTGCAAGGACAGCCATCCAGTCCATTCTAAAGGATATCAGTCCTGGGTGTTCATTGGAAGGACTGATGCTAAAGCTGAAACTCCAATACTTTGGCCACCTCATGCAAAGAGTTGACTTATTGGAAAAGACCCTGATGCTGGGAAAGATTGAGGGCAGGAGGAGAAGGGGACAACAGAGGATGAGATGGTTGGATGGCATCACCGCCTCGATGGACATGGGTTTGGGTGGAATCTGGGAGTTGGTGATGGACAGGGAGGCCTGGCGTGCTGTGGTTCATGGTGTCGCAAAGAGTTGGACACGACTGAGCGACTGAACTGAGCTGGACTGAATCTGTAAAATCAACATACTGTTTATTAGAAACTGATTTAAAAACTACTGATAACACAGCAGCAGGGATGGATCTCAGGTGCATTATGCTAAAGGAAATAATCCAGATTCAAAAGGCTTATTATATATACTGTATGATTCCATTTATATGATATTTGGAAAAGCAAAACTTTGAAAATCAGAAAACAGACTTGGGGTTTTCAGGGACTGTGGTGGGAGGTAGTCATATGTGGATGTGAGAGTTGGACCATAAACAAAGCTGAGCGCTGAAGAATGATGCTTTTGAGCTGTGGTGCTGGAGAAGACCCTTGAGAGTCCCTTGGACTGCAGGGAGATCAAACCAGTCAATCCTAAAGGAAATCAGTCCTGAATATTCATTGGAAGGACTGATGCTGAAGCTCTAATACTTCGGCCACCTGATGCGAAGAACTGACTCATTGGAAAAGATCCTGATACTGGGAAAGATTCAAGGTAGGAGAAAGGGGATGACAGAGGACAAGATGGTTGGATGGCATCACCAACTCATTGGACATGAGTTTGAACAAGCTCTGGGAATTGCTGATGGACAGGGAAGCTTGGGGTGCTATAGTCCATGGGATCTTAAAGAGTTGGACATGACTGAGTGACTCAACTGTGGTGGGAGGAGAGTGTGACAAGAAGCATGAGGAAGTTTTGGTGGGTGATAGGACTGTTCTGTATCCTCATTGTAGGAGGTGGTGCACAACTGTATGTGCTTGTTAAAATTCATAGAAATATATGCTGAAAAGACTTCGTTTTACTGTACGTAACTTATACCTCAACAAAACATTTTTTACACTACTGACCTTGTTTTTAAAATCATACCCAGAATCTACAATGATTAGCAGTAGAAAATGTCTACTAACACTTGCTTAAGCAGAAATATTGGTGGTCTTTTAATATATACCTCATTTCTAAGGTATCTGAATCAGTTATAGATATTAAGATATGCACAGATGAAAATAAATTACAGATTTTCCAGATTATTCTTAGTTGAAGTAAATGAAAACAATTGTATTAGAATCATGTAGGGGATTTTGTCTAAAGCTCTTCTCTAGTATCTACCCCTTTATGCTATTTCCAAAGAAAGAAGAGAGGAAAAGTTGCCAAGAAAGACTCAGGAAAGCTTCCCAAAGGTCCTTTTATCTGTCTTACTGATATTTAGGAATGCAGTGGAATATAATAAATCAAAACTAAGTTTAAAGCCTATGTATTCATTAACAAATGTCTCATTTGGTTAACTAAAAGTGTGTTGGGAGTTAGATTTGGGTAGAAAGCAGGGAGCATTTTTATTTTAATTGGTATTTGCATTTCAGAGATTAAAAGCTGCTTTGACCCAGCAACATCCTCCAGTTACCAACGGCGATACTGTCAAAGGTCACAGTAGTGGTTTGGTTAGGACTCAATCAGAGGAATCTCGACCACAGTCATTACAACAGCCAGCCACATCCACCACAGAAACACCGGTATGTGTGTTGTTTTTATCATTCATCTCTCAGTTTTCCTTTAAAAAAAAAAAAAAAAAAACACCACACAGTGTGACTTCAATGACTATATACTTTGAAAAGATTTTCTCGTCAAATTTTTATTTCAAAAGTGTATTTAAAAAGCCTTAAGAAAAGGTAACTCAACATAAAAGTTGAACATATAAAAAATAAATAAGCAGTTGTTACTGCTGAGGGCACTCTGTAAATGTTTCTCAGAGTATCTGTATGTTGGTTTAAAATGGCATAGTATCCATCAATAGTATTTAAAGAAAATTTTACTATTGGTTGTATTCAACAAGTAATTTATATATGAACCATATTACTGATATAAGACAGTTCTTGAATTTAACACTTGTGAAATGTCACCAAAGTCGCAGATAGGTTTAATGGCAGCTGTTTATACTAGAGGCCCATTTCACTCTAATTTGTGTCTGGCCATTAGATGATTGCTATTTCTATATGTCTACAGTAAAGCATTACTGTATTTCTGTTAAATGTTTCAGAGCTCTATTTAGACCTTTTTCTTCTCTACTTAAAGAATATTAGCATTTAAAAGTAAAACTTTCCAATTAAAGAAACACAGCTGAACAACAAGTTTAATACTACCTCCTAAGCATAGGTGTTTAGATAACAGTATTTTTACCTTTGTGAAACTTAAGATAAAGTGAAATAGTTGTGGTTGTCATCCACCAAGAACTTTACCTAGGAGCCAAAAGAGAGGAAAAGTGAATGTGTTCTTATGTCTTAATTCAGGGTTAGCCAACTGGCTCATGAGCCTAATGCAGCTCATGGCTGTTTATCTATGGCTGGCAAGTTCAGTATGGCTTTTACATACTTAAAAGTTTATTTAAAAGAAAGTAAATGAATGTAATTTACTTTCTTGTACTAACTATAGTTTACCTGGATCTCGTTTTTATTTATATTTTTATACTTTATTGTATTGGGATGAAGCTCCAGGACAGCAGGACTTTTATCTGGTCTATCACTGCTATATCACTAAAATAGTTCCTGCATATTTTTCAGTGAAGTAGAATGAATGAATCAATAGAAAAAGGGAGAGAAGGAAGAATATATGCTTCTAAGTAGCCTCAAATCCTTGTTAGAGGTAGAGATATATATAATTCAGGTTAATTACCTGCAGAACGTAAAGATTTCTGCCTATGGTATAGATGAAGAGAATGTAGAAATTTTTGTTTACATCATTAAAGTAGAGGCAAGAGATTTGTTTTCAGGCTGCTACTTTGGATCACGTGTCTACGGCCACAAAGTGCTTTCTTTTGCACTGTTTCCAAGGGTTTATATCGTATCTCCTGTATTCAGGTGTTTTGTGGCACTATTTGGGGATTTGTGAGAGACATGAAGATATCCTATAATCCTAAACACTGGACAGTATCACTAATGACTGAAGATTTCTGTCTGGCTGATATTGCTGGGCAGGCGGACCAATTAAAATGAAAATCTAGACTCTGGGATTCTACCTACCGGAAAATGAGCGTTAATAATTATATAAACCTGACCCTTAGAAAAAGACTGACCCCAAATTTCAGAAACTGAAGAAAAGCTGAATACACTAAAATGTGTATGTACTTTCAACTCCTTAATTTTAGACAAACCAATTTTTAAAAAACATTTACAGTTTAATGCTATTTTTATTGTAAAAATAGCATAGAAACCATGGTTTCCCATAGTGAACTTAAATAAAAAGTTATTTTTTATTAGTACCTTAATAATTATCAAAGCACTGAATAATAACATAATGTTTGCTTAAAAGTGCACTTGGAAAAATAAAAGATCTGTACATCATCGTTTGTATTACATTTTTCAATTTCTTTGTATTCTGTCTATAAACATGAAAATATTATTTATACAAATGTTAAAGAATAGAATACAATCCTAAAGGAAATCAACTCTGAATATTCATTGTATGAATATTGATGCTGTAGCTCCAATACTTTGGCCACCTGATGCAAATAGCCGAGTCATTGGAAAAGACCTTGATATTGGGAAAAATTGAAGGCAGGAGGAGAAGGGGGTGATAGAAGATGAGATGGTTGGATGTCATCACCGCCTCAATGCACATGAGTTTGAGCAAACTCCAGGAGATAGTGAAAGACAGAGAGGCCTGGCGTGTTGCAGTCCATGGGGTCGCAAAGAGTCAGACACAACTTAGCGACTGAACAACAACAAAGAATACATTCACTGTGATAGTGAGAATCTCAGTTTAGCAATGCTTATTTATTTCAAGGAATTTGTTAAACAACAGGGTGATTTGCACATTGCTTCAGAATATTGATGTATACAATGAGAGAAAATAAAATTAGTACCTGTCACCTTTGCAAGGGGCTTCCCCGATAGTTCGGTTGATAAAGAATCCAGCTGCAATGCAGGAGAGCCCAGTTCGACTGCTCGGTCGGGAAGATCCACTGGATAAGGGAAAGGCTACCCATTCCAGTATTTTGGCCTGGAGAATTCCATGGAATGTATAGTTCACGGGGTCACAAAGAGTTGGCACAACTGAGTGACTTTCACTTTCACCTTTGCAGTCCTTTACTGCCTATTATATTAATTTTAATCACTAGGTACAAATATAAAAAACTTTCATTTGTGTCTATTATAGGCTTCTCCAGCTCACACAACTCCACAGACCCAAAATACAACTGGTCGTCGAAGAAGAGCAGCTAATGAAGATCCCGATGAAAAAAGGAGGAAGTTTCTGGAAAGAAATAGAGCAGCAGCTTCAAGATGCCGACAAAAGAGAAAAGTCTGGGTTCAGTCTTTAGAGAAGAAAGCAGAAGACTTGAGTTCATTAAATGGTCAACTGCAGGTATGGTGCATATATGTAAATTGTTTTATTTATTTTTAATAATTATGAACACACATTTTCCTTATTTTTTCCTAGTTAGCTATTCAGACATTTTAGGACATAATATTGGGTGTGTATGGAATCTGTAGTAAAGTGTAGTTTAATAAACTAAATACCAAGATGAAGTAATATAATTTTCAATACTGATACAGTGAAGAAATTTTTAAATTTAAGTGTTTACTTGCATAGTACAAAAGCACCTAAACTGTCTGGTTTAAACTTTATAAAGTTATGATATAGAGTTCCACAGAATCTTAAACTGTAAAATATTACTGGTACTTCACTTTTCTTATTTTTTGGTTCATGTCACAACTGTAGAGTTGGTTCAGTTTACAGTTTTTGTTTTTAAGTTCTTTTGTTCTTTGAATTATAAATTTTGTTTTGTTTTGTTTGTTTTATTTAAAGTGAATATAGTGCTCGTGAAAGGTGCCAGATTGACAGCTTTGGAACTGAAGGACTAATTACCCACAGAACAGGTACAATATGGCCAGTGGCAGTAGAAAGCATTTCATACTGCCCTGCCAGTGTGCCTCAGATTTATTTCTTAGGAACCCTATGTGGTATAAAGGTTTTAAGGCTCCTTCCTATTCAGTCTTTGGTAAGATTTTCAGTGATGGTATTTGGCAGCACTAAGTCTATTTCCTTCCTTCTGTTTTTTCTTCCTTTTTTGTTGTTTTTAATGTTGTGAATATTCTCAAGTAAAATCTTCTAAACTATCAATTGATAAGCATCAATGACAAAAATCGATGAATTGATGAATTAAATTGATGAATTTAAATTCATTATGAATTTAATGAATTAATCGTAGTTGTTATTATTGGTCAATCCTCTGAGCTGTCCATTCCTACTTAAAAATTAATCATGACCGATGATGAGACTTGCTCTCATCTTACATCTTTAAAGATGTCACCAGTATCAGTGTCTTGTTTAAATGCTTAGGAAAAAGCTTTCTAGCTTTTTAGCTCCAGGCATAGCATTTCACCTAATGTAAATTTTAATAACTTAACACTTTTTCATATGTGAGACAGATATCTTTTAAAACTCTGTGTTGGGCTTTGAATATTGACATGTTAGCTTTAGAACAAATAAATTATCTTGCAAAACTTACTTTTAACCATTTAAAATTAAATATTTTAATTTTACCGTATCACAGAGACTTCAATATGTACTTATATACTGCTGCTGCTGCTGTTGCTAAGTCGCTTCAGTTGTATCCGACTCTGTGCGACCCCATAGATGGCAGCCCATCAGGCTCCCCCATCCTGGGGATTCTCCAGGCAAGAACACTGGAGTGGGTTGCCATTTCCTTCTCCAACGCGTGAAAGTGAAAAGTGAAAGTGAATTTGCTCAGTCGTGTCCGACTCTTAGCGACCCCATGAACTGTAGACCACCAGGCTCCTCCATCCATGGGGTTTGCCAGGCAAGAGTACTGGAGTGGGGTACCATTGCCTTCTCCGACTTATATACTAGGATATGTTAAATAATATATTACCTGATAAATAAATTCTTCTTCAGGAACTATTTTCATGTTATAATTTTTCAAAACAAACTTTTGAATTTTTTTCTTTAAAGTGAAACATTATAGATACAAGTTTATTTATGTACTGTAAAAATGGTTATTTATCAGATTTCTGAATATTAACTATCATTTAAATGTTTGAGTATTCATACTAATACATTAACAAAGTGATTTAGGTGGATCTATTAAACTAACAAAATCATTCTTCTGAATGACTTGGCTTCTTAACAGTTACATGGTATTAAAAATAACATTCTTTGTCAGCCTTAGTTATCTTACCCATGGAATAGAGATAATAATACTTGTTGGTCCTCCTGCTCTGGATTGTTATTTACATCAAATTAGAATTTTTGCAGGCATTTTAAAATATATTAATTTTAATAGGATAAATTTATCAATATTTTCTTTTGTAATTTGGCTAATTATGCCTTTTTTTGAAGTGAAAATGTTTCAAAACTGTAAAGTGGTATATAAATATATGGTTATATTCTCAAGGTACTGGACTTCAGGTTGGGCCAGTTTTCTGTTCTGACCCAAGTTATAACAATATTAACAACTTTTAATGAGATTGTTGTTCAGTGGCTAAGTCATGTCCAACTGTTTGTGACCCTATGGACTGCAGCATGCCAGGCTTCCCTGTCCTTCACTATCTCCCAGAGTTTGCTCAAACTCATCAGAAAACTTTGGAGAATTCAGTATTCACAATAAATGTAATATTTACTTCATTAATTTCATGTTATTTCCACCATCCAAACTATATAAAATACCATTATTGTCATATGTATTCATTTTTACATTTCCTAATTTGAGTAGAAATTTCTTGATTGGAGGAATAAAGGCAAGATTTATCACCTAGGTAAAAGTTAGCTAACACCTCAGTTTTGAAGCAGGCATGAAACTTTTAAATAGAAGTCACAATCAAGAAATCACGAAGTTAAACTATAGTTGAACATAACTACTTAATATCTCAAATTAAAACAGAACCAGTTTTTTTTTAAATGGAGGTATAGTTGATATATAGTATATAATTACATGTTGCCATGTACATGTCATGATTCACAATTGTTGAAGGTTATACTCCATTTACAACTTACTTTATTCCTTCTGCTGTACAATGTGTCCTGGCAGCTTGTTTATTTTATACATAGCAGGTTTTTTAAATGTTTGTTTATATATTTGTCTGTGCTGGATCTTAGATGTGGCATGTGAACTCATAGTTGAAGCATGTGGGATTTAGTTCTCTGACCAGGAATCAAACCCTGGGTGCTCTACATTGAGAGTGCAGAGACACAGCCACAGGACCACCAGGGAAGTCCCTACATATAGCAGTTTTTAATATCTTAATCCCCTATCTCTCTGTCTTGCCCACTGGTAAGCACAGTTTTTTCTCAGTATCTGTTTTGTTTTTGGTTATTCACTATATTCACTAGTTTTATGTTTCAGAACCAAGATACAGGTGATATCATACAGTATTTGTCTTTCTCTGATTTATTTCACTAAGCATAAAAATCAGTATTTTTAATAATTGAGGGATGGATAGCATCATGGTTAGAAAGAAAGTGTTCTTAGTTTTAAAGATGTATACCAAAACATGAAGCTAGGTGAGACGATGTGTTATCGGGTTTTTAAAAAAAAAACTTTTGCAAAAAAGAAAGAGGATAAGGTCCTTCTGAATATATTAACCTGGAAAATGTCTGTAATATTATGGGCAAAAAGTAAGTTGCTTGGAAACAGCCCAGATGTCCATCAGTAGATAAATTGTGGCATATACATCCAATAAAATATTTTTCAGCCACAAAAAGGAGTGAAATTACATGCTACATTGTGAATAAATCGCAAAACATTATGCTTAAGTGAAAGAAGCCACAAAGTCATAAACTATGTGACTCCATTTATATGAAATATATAGAACAAATTAATCCATAGAGACAAAATGCAAATGGGTAGTTTCCAGAGACTGGGGGGAGGAAGAGGAAAATAGGAAGAAACTGGTTAACGGACAAGAGGTTTTACTCTTGAATGGTCAGATAGAGGGTGCGCGTAGCACAACATTGCAGATGTGTACTAATGCTACTGAATTTTTCAGTTTAAAATGGTTAATTCTATATTATGGAAATTGCACCTCAACAAATTACTCAAAAGTCACATACTAAAAATGTATAGCATAATTCTTTTTCATTAATGAAAGCTTTATAGTTAAAATGTGTAAATGTGTAGGTATGGAAATCAGTATAGAAATGAATCTTTAAACAGGTAAAATTTTAAGAATGACATGTATTAGTTTGTAACAACAGTGATAAAGGGGGTTTGAGAAGAAAGGGTACTTTCAACTATGGCTTTCTCTATTGTTTCAAGTGGATATATGATTTTTTGTTGTTTTTTTACTTACGCGTCACGTAAAATAAGTTTTAAAAAAGTAAGTGACACATTCTAGTTTTCAGAATATGAAGAGTTAATATGCTTATAATAGATTCTGGAGAAAAATTTCATTCAGTCTGCCAACAGCAAAACTGTTAACTATGAAGAACAGAATGACTTGTAAAGAAAATTGAATGTCAAAGAAATAATTAAACTCTACTTTATGGGAAAACATTCATCAGTTCTACATTTCCTTAATAATTCTTCACGTGACATTCAGGTTTAGCTGATCAGTGTAATGGGCAGTAATGACCCATGGTTACTTACATATAATAAAAGGTTTAATGAGTGTTGAGGTGTGACTGTTCATAGTTTTACCAAATATATATTAGGTTTTAAGAAAATACTAATTATTCAACTTTACTGCCCCATTCACTGAATTTAATTATATTTTAGCTTTCTAGAATCATTACTTTAAAAACAATTTCATCAAATTGTATTAGAGACATTTATGGTACTCTAGACCAAGAATTGGATGCTGTTGGTTATAAACTATTATATTTTCAAAGGTAATATATGATTTTGTCTTTTACTTGAAATGGTTTTAACGCCATTATGTCTTTGTCTGTCTTTCTTTTTTTTTTTTTGATTTATTTTTTTTATTTTTTTGTTGTTCCTAATTTTATTTTATTTTTAAACTTTACATAATTGTATTAGTTTTGCCAAATATCAAAATGAATCCGCCACAGGTATACATGTGTTCCCCATCCTGAACCCTCCTCCCTCCTCCCTCCCCATGTCTTTGTCTTTCATACACTCATCTTGTGGGTTAGTTTTCAGTTTAGAATTGCAGCATTTCCTTTATGACAAAAGGCAGACTCATAGGAGCTCTGAACAATCTGTGATAAAACCTGTAGAATTTGTTGTGGATTTTGCTTTTAAAACTTACGCACTGCAAATGTGTGTGGACTGGAAGCTTGGTAAATTAATAGAAGCATTCTTTGATAACAAGATATGTGAGGAGTTTTCACTAATAAGTTAATGATACAGAAAAGGTATTGTTTACTGGTCCATTGACTTAGGGGGAATGGGATCAATTTTTTAAATCCTGGTACCTAAACAGTATTTTAGTATTTATCACTTGAAATAGAAAGGAATGGCAACAATTGGGAGATGGTATCCAATACCTGAAAATTAAAAAATGTTAATTCCTGAAAAATTCTAGAACTCCACTCCCAGACTGAGTTTTTCACTATAATCTAGAGGGGAAAAGGGTAATAGTGATTCCACTTCTATCTCCTGTATTCTATTCTGAGTACTTCTTTTTACTGTTGTTGCTCAATCGCTAGGTTGTGTCCGACTTTGCGACTCCATGAACTGCAGCACGCCTGGCTTCCCTGTCCTTCACTATCTCCCAGAGTTTGCTCAGACTCATGTCCATTGAGTCAGTGATGCCATCCAATCATCTCCTCCTTTGTTGCTCCCTTCTTCTCTTGACCTCAATCTTTCCCAGTATCTGGGTCTTTGCCAATGAGTCAGCTCTTTGCATCAGATGGCCAAAGTATTGGAGCTTCAGCATCAGTCCTTCCAGTGAATATTCAGGACTGATTTCCTTTAGCATTGACTAGTTTGATCTCCTTGGCAGTCCAAGGGACTCTCAAGAGTCTTCTCCAGCACCACAGTTTGAAAGCAGTTTGAAAGCAGTTTGAAAGCATCTTCAGTGCTCAGCCTTCTTTATAGTCCAGCTCTCACATCCATACATGACTATTGGCAAAACCATAGCTTTGACTATATGGACCTTGCAAAGCAAGGTGATGTCTCTGCTTTTTAATATGCTGTCTAGGTTTGTCATAGCTATTCTTCCAAGGAGCTAGCGTCTTTTAGTTTCATGGCTGCAGTTTTTACTAGTCTTTACTAAAATCTTCCCAAGCCTTTACCTCCTCATCTGTCAAACTCATAGAATAAGTACTATTTTAAAGACCAAATAAGAGAGGTAATAGAGAAGTTAAGATACTTAAGCTACTCTTCACAAAAATCAATGATAATAGCAATGAGAAACTCCCCAAAGAAGAAACTATCCAATATTATTTCTTTAATTTGGGGGATAGTAGCTGAACTAGAAGTCAAAGATCATGAATTTATGGAACCTGATCATCAATCTGTGGCCAAATATCAATGAAATGTTTTGATTGGTTAATCAGTTAGCTATCCTGTCATTATTTCATCAGTCTGATCTGCTTCAGACAAACTGTAAATATATATATATATATATATAAAATTTGTTCATCAGTATGTAATTAACTTTTGAGTAGATACAGATAGATTAGAGCAATGGTATAGACAATGCCAAACAATTACATTTTCTCTTAGACCATAATTAGCATCTGCTTTATCTTACCAAATACATTTTACTTTGACCCCCCCACAAAAAAAAATCAGTAATTGGTCACATTTGAATGGGACTTTAATGTTTTCAAAATGTTTTCATGTCTCATATTTCATTTAATCTTCAGAATGACCCAGAAAGACAATTAATATATTCTGCAAATAAATAACAGACTAACCAGAAAGGTTTTGGAGGCTGAATCCAATTATAATCATTCTAAAATAATCCACAGATACAGAGGTATAAATATTTCTTTTCTCATTTAATATTAAATCTGTTTATCAGTTCAGTTGCTCAGTCATGTCCGACTCTTTGCGACCCCATGAATTGCAGCACGCCAGGCCTCCCTGTCCATCACCAACTTCCGGAGTTCATTCAGACTCACGTCCATTGAGTCAGTGATGCCATCCAGCCATCTCATCCTCTGTCGTCCCCTTCTCCTCCTGCCCCCAATCCCTCCCAGCATCAGAGTCTTTTCCAATGAGTCAACTCTTCCCATGAGGTGGCCTAAGTACTGGAGTTTCAGCATCATTCCCTCCAAAGAAATCCCAGGGCTGATCTCCTTCAGAATGGCCTGGTTGGATCTCCTTGCAGTCCAAGGGACGCTCAAGAGTCTTCAACACCACAGTTCAAAAGCATCAATTCTTCTGTGCTCAGCTTTCTCTACAGTCCAACTCTCACATCCATACGTGACCGCTGGAAAAACCATAGCCTTGACTAGACAGACCTTTGTTGGCAAAGTAATGTCTCTGCTTTTGAATATGCTGTCTAGGTTGGTCATAACTTTCCTTCCAAGGAGTAAGCGTCTTTTAATTTCATGGCTGCAGTCACCATCTGCAGTGATTTTGGAGCCCCAAAAAATAAAGTTTGACACTGTTTCCACTGTTTCCCCATCTATTTGCCATGAAGTGATGGGACCAGATGCCACTTAGTTTTCTGAGTGTTGAGCTTTAAGCCAACTTTTTCACTTTCCACTTTCACTTTCATCAAGAGGCTTTTTAGTTCCTCTTCATTTTCTGCCATAAGGGTGGTGTCACCTGCATATCTGAGGTCATTGATATTTCTCCCGGCAATCTTGATTCCAGCTTGTGTTTCTTCCAGCTCAGCGTTTTCTCATGATGTACTCTGCGTTTAAGTTAAATAAGCAGGGTGACAGTATACAGCCTTGACGTACTCCTTTTCCTACCAGTCTGTTGTTCCATGTCCAGTTCTAACTGTTGCTTCCTGACCTGCATATAGGTTTCTCAAGAGGCAGGTCAGGTGGTCTGGTATTCCCATCTCTTTCAGAATTTTCCACAGTTTCTTGTGATCCACACAGTCAAAGGCTTTGGCATAGTCAATAAAACAGAAATAGATGTTTTTCTGGAACTCTCTTGCTTTTTCCATGATCCAGCAGATGTTGGCAATTTGATCTCTGGTTCCTCTGCCTTTTCTAAAACCAGCTTGAACATCTGGAAGTTCACAGTTCACGTATTGCTGAAGCCTGGCTTGGAGAATTTTGAGCATTACTTTACTACTGTGTGAGATGAGTGCAATTGTGCGGTAGTTTGAGCATTCTTTGGCATTGCCTTTCCTTGGGATTAGAATGAAAACTGACCTTTTCCAGTCCTGTGGCCACTGCTGAGTTTTCCAAATTACATGTATTTCTTTCAGATTCACTATGGCTTAAGCAAACTGGTTCTGTTATGGCTTTAAGTCATGGTTTATGGAACTGCCTTGTCTAAATACTGTCTTTTTAAGTTCTTTCCTTTGTACATATAATTATGTGACTATAATTCTTGAATGTTTTGTTTAATTTGTTGAATTTTCTGCATTTGTCATAAATGATTTTAAAAATCCTGGCCAGGCTTTGGCAAACTCTTCTAATTTTGCCTAATGTAAAGGTTATATACCAGGATAAGCCTCCTTTTATCAACTCCTACCTGGGACCTGATGTAGACCATAAGCATATGCTTATACTTAGGGCTCTGCAGCTCAACTAAATCCATTTCTTTAAGGTTTGGCCTCTTTTATCCAATTGTGTTTGCTTTGCAGTATTTCTTAGAGTCCAATTCTTTGCTAGCAACCATGTCCCATTTGCTGCTTTCAGTCTAGTGCTGATAACCAGTTTTTAAAGAAATTGAGTATTAGGATACAATAAAATACAAACTATTGATTTAATTTAACCTTTTGATCAAAAATCACTTGAGCTTCAGGATTACCATTAGGAAAATCTCATCATTATAAAATATTTTAGATGAGGATGATGTAAAAGATTGGACTAAATTTGTATTGAGCACACCTTGAGTTTGTTGTGTTTTTTTTCCTTACAGTTTCTGTCATTTAAAGGTATGGGGGGAAATTACATTATTTGCATTTTGGATAAAGAACAGCATACTTGTGCACTGTATCACTTCAGTTCAGTTGCTCAGTCGCATCTGACTCTCTGCGACCCCATGAATCTCAGCACTCCAGGTCTCCCTGTCCATCACCGACTCCCAGAGTTTACCCAAACTCATGTCCATTAAGTCAGTCGTGCTATCCAGCCATCTCATCCTCTATTGTCCCCTTCTCCTGCCCCCAATCCCTCCCAGCATCAGGGTCTTTTCCAGTGAGTCAACTTTTCGCATGAGGTGGCCAAAGTATTGGAGTTTCAGCTTCAGCATCAGTTCCTTCCAGTGAACACCCAGGACTCATCTCCTTTTTAATATATGCAAATTATAATATTTAATCATTTTTAAATTTCCTCCTCTCTTCCAGTTTTTGCCCCTGATTCAAATTAAAGTCAGTTAACATAAATATAAGTTGTGAAAGTGTTAATCGCTCAGTCATGTCCAACTCTTCGCCACCCCAGGGACTATATAGACCACCAGGCTCCTCTGTCCATGGAATTCTCCAGGCAAGAATACTGGAGTGGGTAGTCATTCTCTTCTCTAGGGCATCTTCCCAACCCAGGTCTTCTACATTGCAGGCGGATTCTTTAGCATCTGAGCTCCCAGGGAAGCCCTTATAACAGGAATCAAATACCTTCTCTCTAAAGTCTGTAATGTTCATTACCCATTTTTAGCTAGGGGCATCTTTACATTTGTTGACTTGTTCGTGGACCAGGTAGTCTGATTAGGTGAATGACCTAATACCACCAACTGTTAGATGGTTGATACAGTTTCTGTATTCAGACTTTCCAGTTTCAAACCTGTCATTTAAAGAGAGATTTTTTGAATATATTTATTTCTGAGTGCATAGGAATATTGTTTTAATGGTTAACACCCAGAATTTTATTTCAACTATTTTGTATCAGATTATCAACTTGTGACTGCTCAGGAATTTTATCTAATACATCATTTCCTTTCATAATATGGTTTATGATGAATGTCCATATGGAGTATTTAGTTGAGAAGGCATTTGTGATTTTTAAAATTCTGTAATTGAGATGATGCTATTAAGTATGTCAATCTTCCTTTTCTAAGAAAATGAACAGTGTGACTATGTGGTGAGGTTGTTGACAAAAATAATGAAATTAGAACCATTGACCAGTTTTATATTATTTAAGCTATTTCATTTCACCCTCTTTGGTGGTGGTTTTTTTTTTTACCCACTGGAAATAGATTTTAGAGAAGACCATGGTAATTCAGCGTACTCAGTTTATGCTAGGCCATGGGCTGTGATCTAGGGATATAGAAAGCAAGGTGATCCCTGCTCTTGAGAAACCCCAATCTAACAGAGGTGGCAAATAAGTAAACCAAAAACAATCCAGTGTGATAAGTGCTATCACACTATCAAACACACATACGTACATAGATGTAAATATGGCTGTGGAAGCACAGAAATGAACACCATGTGTATTTATATTGTACTGAGTTGACTTTTAAAGATAGTGAAATAATTAACAAGGCAAAAAGGAAAGGTTTTCTAGATGGAAATAACAGTATATATTTAGTTAGGCATACAAAATTTCTATTTATAGGTCAAAATGATTAAATATTGATTAATAGGTTCAAACTAATGAGAAGGGTGATCACAGGTACTCGATTGTAAAAGATTGTGTATTCTTGACTAAAAATACATATCCCGCCCTATTTCATATTAGAGAAATTAATGAGAGAAACTTGTAAATGGGAGTCTCAAAATCAAGCTGACAGCAGAAAGAGTGAGAAACATTTTGGATTATATATGTTGGATTATTCATAATATGGTTTCTCATAAGTACTGTCATTAATAGAGATAATTAGCAGTATTGACACTAATGACTTCAGTATTCCATAGAAATTAATTTTCTAAGTAATAGCTGGTTTTTTAAAGCAAAACTTTAAACCTTTTTCATTTGTACTGTAATCACTATACACCCATTCTTGTCTCAAATACAATGTTTTAAACATAATTTAACCTTTTTTTTTTTTAATGGTTCAAAGTTCTTGTAAAGCATCAGTTTTTGTTTTGTGCTTTAACACAGCATTTACAGTTCGTTGGTATTGGGGTATGAGGAACTGTTTGACTCGACAAACTTGCCTTTGGATTACTGAACTTTTATTCTTTTGATCTTGTATGTTCCTACCATCAGTCACTTAAGGAGACTTAATGAGTCTAATCTACTAAATTATTTTACATTCAGCTTTCTGGGTAAGAGATTTAGGGATGGAAAAAGAAGTGCTTGAGCTTTTATGTATACCTTTTTGCTGTATTTCTTCATTTAATTTTGGGTTCATGGATGAAATGTGAATAGTTAATATAAGTCCAAATAAGTAGAGGTATTTGTAAGTTAAGATTTTTTAATGTTATTAATCTATTACACTCATATTATTTGTAACTCTTGAGTATTGGTAATTTTCACTAATTTATGTGTTAAGGTTTGGGGGTGATCCAAAGGAATTAATTGGGCTTTCTCAACTTGGAACTTCAACATAGAATCTACCAGATTAATGCATCCAAAACAAAGACTGAACTGCTTATTCTGTAAGAAGGACAAATCATCACTGATTTATCAGATTTAAATTTAGATGTGTACAAATGGCCTAGGTCAAAGGCAGCTAAGCCGTTTAGACATCAGGTCTACTTTCATTGGTTCCGTGTCCAAAAACACAGTGCCTTGTGATGCACTTTAGATAGCTGTGATTCTCCAGTTATTGTGCTTTCCCCTATGGAGATTTTCCTAGTTTCTAGAAAGCTGTTTAATTAGTTTCCAGGATAAATTTTTTTTATTTTCAAGTGAATAGAATCAGTGAAATTTTATCCTGACTCCCTTGATACTTCTAATTGTTCATATAATCAAAAGAGCATGTAACATATGTAAAATAAAAATACCTTTGATAGGTAACCTGTGTAGTATATAAGCAGTTCCAAGGCAAATGATAATGTAAAAAACTTTGAAATACGCTATCCACTTGTGATTTAAATTTTTATGTAAGTTGCAGGTTTTATGTAAATATTAAAATATAAAAGCTAATGTGTAATGATTAAATAAATCTAAGCAGCATATTTTTGTTTATTTCTTGGTATTTTAAAGATATCTGATTTTCATATCTTAATCTTCACTTGTTTTAAACAGTGAAAATTGTTTAGTCTGATGCTGGTAAGGTACATAAGTTGTTTCCCCTCCAGAGTGAAGTCACCCTGCTGAGAAATGAAGTGGCACAGCTGAAACAGCTTCTTCTGGCTCATAAAGATTGCCCTGTAACCGCCATGCAGAAGAAATCTGGCTATCATAGTGAGTAATGTTCCATTACCTATAGCCTTAGGCTATATCAGTGAAATACTGCCAGAGTGAACCAAGCTACCATTAAAAAAATGGAGATTGCAGTTCTAATATTTAATATTAAATATCAGAAGTTCTGCAGAGTTATTATGGAATGGAGGATATACTTCTCATAATCTAGAGTTTTTTAATTTTCCTATATCTAGCTTTTCCCTAGAGATTACTATAGATCAGCAAAATCAGTTGGTTAATAATTTAAAATATAGTGAAAGTACTTATGATATTTTGTTTATATTCTCAGAGTAATAGTTTTCTTGGACTGACAGACTGAACACTTCTTTTCCAGCCTCCATTTAGTAATTTTTTTTAAAATTAACTATCTTAACAGTCAGTAACAGATCCTATTGTTACAGTAGCAGATCCTAGTGTTCTTCCTTAGATAATCAGCATTGTGCAGTTTCATTGTTCTGAATGTTTATATTGAGCCTTCTAGTTACAAAAATACTAAACTAGAACAGTATTGAAATTATCTGCTTGTAAGTTTCCTCTTAAATATTTCCCTTTAAAATGAGGTGGGTTTTTTTTTCTGTTTTCAGCATTTTAGAGGTTAATTGTGCTTTTCTTCTTGTAATGTCCTATTTTGATAACATGCACAATGTTGGAACCAGCTGGTAGTCTTGAATAAATGGCCAATTTTGTCCATCGTACACAAATCTGTAACAAATAACATAGCTGGGAATGCATTAGGAACATTCATAATATATAACCCATAGCTTTCATTTTTATGATTTAGTGATATTTCAGGATATTTGTAAATCTGAAGATTGTTTCAACCATCTGTATCCACTTCATTTTAATTTGCCAGTGTCAGTAATTCAAAGCAAAGAAACATTTTGTATTGGATGCAAACAGTTCCTCAGGTGCTCACGATAAAACTTAATGGCCACCGTCTTTACTTGTAGTCATTGTAAGCAGTTTCATCAGAATGGGCAATATTTTTTAATTTAAAAGATTCAGTAGATTTAGCAACTCTCTATGCCATGTATATTTAGAACATTGATTTTTGCCAGTTTTGAGCAAATAAATCTCAGGCCTTTGACGTCTTGTCATTTTGACAGGATTGTGAAACACATTGTAGAGTAAATTGGAACCATATAGAATTATGTTTGGGGCTGTACTAACAACGCCTGCTGCGGGGATGAGGCCGTTATGGCTCCCGTGTGACTTCACAACATCATTTCCTTTAGAAGCTACTGAGTCCAGCATTATGCATACATGATTTTCTTAACAAGAGAGCTCTCCTGAATTTTGATATTCAAAAAGAAATATACAAATAATTCTGTAAAAGTAGAAGGAAAATTAACTCTTAAGTTGCATTCAATTTATAATTATCTTCAATTTTTTAATCTAAATTTATTGGATAACCCCAACAGTTCGCTGTTATCCAGGCAGTATATACTCAGCAAATGCAAACCAGTTCTTTATTTGAAGCCATAAAGATTTTTTTAACTGTACAGATGTATAGGTTTGCATGCTGTATCCTCAAACTGACTTGGAAATCTAGATTAATAAGTTTTTAGTGAAGATACACAAGGTTGTGGAAAATGTAAAAAAAAATAAGACATTTTGAAGTTTTGGAACAGTTCCCATCTTTTTTCCTGTCTAGTTATCTGTATGTCAAACTGATTGACGTCAGTATAGTTCTTGCATAAAATTAGTTCTCTTCAGCTCTACAAATTGGATTTTGTAGAAATTTCAAAATTTTTATTTTCAAATTTGAAGTCTGGAAAAAAATGTGACTTCTCTGTTTGGTAGTCAAAGTAAAGATTGTTTAAGTTAATGTTTACATCTCAGAAAAAAATGTGGAGAAATTTACAAATACATAACTGTTCATCAAATTATAACACACAGCAATTGCTAATGATAATGAGCTGTAATACTAGTTAGCTCTTTCAAAACGATGTGACAGAAAACTAAGGTTTAGAAGAAATTAAGTAATATCACAAAATCTTGCAGGTAAAAGTGACAATATAAAGTCACACAGTCACAGGGTCTCTTTTTTAAAAACAGAAAGTCCCATATCCTAGGAAACCTTTCAGTCATGAGAAAACCACGACATTGATTTTAAGGGTCAAAACAAGAGTGGAAATATGAAAACATTTTTAATGTTTGGATTCCATGAAGAATAAAACATAAGAGTAATCTTGCTGCCATTAATTCATCTTCTGTAAACCTCTGGACATAATTAACATAACATATAGTTGTTTCTGTAATCATAAGTGGGAAGTAAAGTTTATTAGACCCTAAATGTGAGTTTATATTTTCATTAATGAAAATATGTATAAACATTAGTGGAACTTTAGAGAGTGAATTGTCAAATAACTGGTTTCTTTTGGTTTAAGTAATGCTAAAAACGGCTCTTAGAGTGTAATAAGATCTCTTGTATCTTTCTATTGTTTGTGATTTACACTAGTAATTCTTCTCCCCTTACCATCTCGAACTGGACATAGGTACAGCTGTATGACATTACAAAGGTATTTTATACATAATTTATAAGTGAGTACCTGATTCTTTGTACAGCCTAGAGATTTGTTTTACCTAATTCTGAAAGCTTGGAGAAAGATACACCTGTCCCTTATCACTTTCATTTTGACTCCATCTCCCCCATTGTGTATTTATATTTCCTCATACCACTTGTCACAGCTCGCTCTATTTCTGAAAGCTGTTATATCCCGAGAACTTACATTGAGAGGAAGGTCATTTTGTTATCGTGTTGAATAGTGGTGAAATAAAGGGCTTTTTACTGTTTTCTCCAGTTAAACTGTTATTTGCCAGTGTTTTCTTTGAATGCATTATTATTGTATTGGCTATTTAACTGAATTGTAAATATTTTATAACATTCATTGTTGCTTAATCAGAAAAGTACCTTTATGCTTTACATAATTTTAAAAAGGATTACTGATAGTGGTTTGTTTTTGTTTTTTTTTTTTAAACTATATCTTGACATCAAACTTTTATCCAGTGGTGCAGTTTTGTATTTAAAGCAGATTTATAGAGAGGTGAGATTCTTTCAAAAATGCATGGATTTGAGGCAAAAGTATCAAAGTACTGTAAGGGTTACTATATTTCAGAAAACCCTCAAAAGGAAGAATTATATTTGAACTAAAGTTGTGCTTGCCAGATTCCTCCCCCTCTATCTTCTACATTACAAATCACTGGGTAAGTCCTGCTTCATGGGGTCCACAATCTTAATAATTGACTTTCAGAATGAGCACCTGGCCATCAGTAAGCAGGCCAGTATGTACTCTCAGATTTCATAGAAAGCCAGCTAATTGTTATTTCTGAGCACTAAATAAAAATTATTTTAATACCAAATGCAAAGTGCAAAAGAACACATCCTGTATAACACTGTTTTTAAAGTGTTCACAAATAAAGCTGAACGATACTGTTTAGAGATTTATACTTATCTGGTAAAACTTCAAAGAAAAAACAAAGGAATTACAAAAGGAATACATATAGAATGGTGATTACCTTTGGTGAAGAGAGGACCCTCCAGGAAGCACAAGTGTTAATTGCAGTTTTTAAGTTGGGAAGCTGAGTTCACAGGTGTTGATAGGATCAGTTGTCTCATAACTTGCATACACTGTAACAATTTGTGGGTGTTATACAAATGGAATTATTGGTTTCTCTTCTGTTAAAATAAGAAAGATGTAGATTTGTTCAAGCCAAAAAACTGGTAATCTGTTTTCATAAATATTTAGAATGCCCTGTCTCCAGTTTTATATGGATTTTTATTTGAATCTCAATGCATGCAACTATAACAGGTGGTGGCATTTAGATTCTAAATATTGCTTATTCTCATGTGTATAGATCATTAGAATCAGGTATTATAATCATCCTTTGCTGCGGCAGATTGAAAGTCAGTCAGAATAAATATAGTTCTGCAGAGGGAATTATTTGAAGACATAATTTGTATGTTAGAATTCATTTTGATTATATTTTCTAACCTTTTAATAACAAAACCAGTCTATTGGCCTACATGTCAAATGTGTTGCTGGGTGTTTCATCTATAAGAGACTTACCTCTCAAATTCCTACTTCATTTTCTTTCTTAACACTATTTAACAAATAATTCTTCAGCTCTGCTTTACTGGACTTGAGGGGTTTCCATGTGCATGCCTGTGCCTTCATTTGGCTTGGTGCAGCAAAATTGCCTACTTCATGACTTATAGCCACCTTTCAGTTACTCAGTTACTGTGATACCAACTTCTCTAAACTGATGTAAAATGTCATCTAACCTTTTATTCTGTACATTGACTCAGCCTGATAAATTTTTACAACTATTCTAAGAAACTGAGTAGTTTTCTTTTTTCCACTCAGCTGCTGATAAAGACGATAGTTCAGAAGATTTGTCAGTGCCGAGTAGTCCACATACCGAAGCTATACAACATAGTTCTGTCAGCACATCCAATGGAGTCAGTTCAACTTCCAAGGCAGAAGCTGTAGCCACTTCAGTCCTCACCCAGATGGCGGACCAGAGTACAGAGCCTGTGCTTTCGCAGATTGTCATGGCTCCTTCCTCCCAGTCACAGCCCTCAGGAAGTTGATTAAAAACCTGCAGTGCGGCAGCTTTAGATACTCATTAGTGACTTCAAAAGGAAATCAAGGAAAGACCAGTTTCCATTTATGCGAAATCTGTGGTTGTAAATTTTTTTTTTTTACTTGAAATTAAATTTGACTCTAAAGTTGGTGTAGCAGCAGTTGATGATCAGACTGAACAAGTTTTTAGTCTCTGGAAAAAGACTGATTTTGCTTTTTTTATAAATATTGTTAGATTTATTAATTTTTCTGTGCTCAATGTGTAAATTGTATTATAATTCATTGTGGTTTATTTCACTTTTAATTTGGGGGTGTTTTAATAAATGGGGGTGTTACTGAATCTTTCTTCCTACTTCCACTTCTTTTGACCACCTCTTAACCCTCAACTATGATGGTAGTTTTGTTATATCATTTATACCAAAGTTCTGCATAGTCCCTATTGACTTTGTAATGTTAACAAGGTCATAAAGCACTAGCAAGTGAAAGAAATTTGCTTTTAATCTTTTTGCCTTTTATTTTGCACATTATGCAAAAGGAAGAACATTAGCGAACACTTTTTAAGTGAGTGAAATGTGGTAAAAGACATACAGTGCTTTTAGGCACACTCTTAATGAAGGTCAGTAATAGTGCATTTTCTTTAAGATTTTAAGTAAGCATGAATATTGGAATCCTTTATCATTTCAATGATGACTGTTTTTCAAGTCTTAAATTCAGTATTTTAAATCCTATGTTTTGAGGCTAACAATATGAAATTATATAAAGTACAATACAGGGTTATCGGATACCTAATAATTTTTTGATATTAGATTTTTGGTTTTGTTTATTTTTTACAGATTTCAGGTTTTAAACTGAGAAGTTTATGCATAATCAAGTAAGGTATGGTTGCCAGAAAAGCCTAAAAATTACTACTTAGAAAATTTAAGACTGTTTACCCCCATTGTCTTGTACTTGCAAGCTAACTTGTACTTATTCTTGTGGAAGCACTGTCATCTTTTAGTAGCAAATTTTGATAACGTTTCTCGTGGGAAAAAATCAGTATCTATCTTTAGAACAATGTAACTATAATGTGGGACACAAGAGTGAGTGAGAGAGAGTGAGTATGTGTGTATGTGTGTGTCTTTCAATAGTTTATGCCAGCAATCTTTGCTTGAATGTTTAACGATGCCTTCAGTGTGATGCTGGCCAATAGATGATTGCAATTTAAGATGTCATTACTGTGCAGGCTTGGATAACTAACATTCCATGATGTAGTTTGTTTCTGATGAGATGATTGTAGGTACACTTTTCTCATTATCCAATCATCTGTGGGATACTGAGTTTTCTAATGTGCCATTATCTATTTTTATTCTGCAGTTATGTTCAAAATACAGTACAATATTTTAAAATAGACAAAATTGTTAAAAATAAAGTAGTAGATGTGTGTAAAAAAACTTTGTAAAATAGTTATGAGTCCTCCCCAGTAGCGACTTCTGGCATTCAAGCAGGATTCCATTATGTAAATATCTGTAACACATTTATAATAAGTTGTGTGGTTTGTTCTGCATCCATACTACACTATTTGCTAAAGTCTCAGTGCCATCTCCTAATGAGACTGACATTTTAAAAACCTGTATGGAATATCCTTGACAATTCAAGAAAATACCCCACCTTGCCTAAGTTCCGAACTGGGAAACATTCAGATTGTACAAATGACATTTCAGGACTTTCAAGTATGAAGATAATAGGAATTTTATTGTTTGGCTTATAAAAAATGAGAGCATTTTTGGTTGATAATTGTACTTCTAAAGTTTTTTTTTTTAACTGATTTTATAATTTTCAGGTACTCAATTTCTAATCATGACTTTGCCGTAGTTATGCTAAGGAGTTGATCTCAAAGGCACAAAATATGAATTCTGCAAGAAGGGTGTTTTTTATTGTAGTTTGGATGGGTTAGGAAAAGCCTCCGTTTTTTATTCTCCTAGGTCAGTCAGTGCATTTTTCTTAAATTTTATTATTTATGCAAGTTAAAGTTCTTTGGTAACAGGAATTCTTGCAACTGTAAAATAAAACTACATAGATGTAAGAAGTCATGTAAACGGTTAATGAGCTTATTACCAAGGTTAGCAAAACTCATTGTAAATCAGTCTGTACTCAGCAAATAAAAATCATTATTAGTTGTATAAACACAAATTCCATTTTGACTTTCAGGATGTCACACTACTTCTGTACCTAGCATTTTGAGTCCTTATATTTGCAATGTTACACAAACTGTACTATTTTCTTTTATGTGCAGTTTGCATGAGTAAACCATCAAAGAATAAATTCTATCTTTAAATTATGTTCATAATTTGCTTGTTCTTATCTGTCTTTCCTAAAATAAGATTACTTGATCATGATGTTTTTCTCCTTCAGAATGTTTATTACCTGAGAAGAACCTAATATTCTGTTTCCTGTGATAAAATTAATTTCTTCTCAAAGACCTTTCAGCTGCAAGGTCACTCAGGCCTCTTTCTTCTTCTCTGCATTCACTTTAATTTATGTCTCCAGCCCAGAATATTCCCTTACCCACACACACAACTACTACACACAGAGGCACCAGCCTTTGGTTTATCTTGGTAACTGCCTGCCAAAACAACTCTTATCTTTCACTCTGAACTGTATAATCTTCCCTTACCCTGCCTTCAAACACACTGCTCCCATAATGTTTCATAAAGCAATTGATTACCACACCATCCTTCCAGTTGCTGAGGTCAGAACAACCTTGTTCTCATCATTGATTCCTCACTTCTCACATCCAACACATCAAGAAATGCTGTTACTTTACCTTCAGAATAATACAGAATTCAGCCACTCATCATTTCCAGTGCTATCACCCTGATCTGTGCCCTCGTTGTTCCTCACCCAGAGTACTGTATACCTTACACCCACCTCCTTTCTTTCACCCTGCCTGCTACAGCCCATCCTCAATACAGGAGCCCCACTGAAGCTTTCCAAACATGCAACAGGTTAGGGCACTCCTCTGCTCCGAGTTCTAGAGCGGCTCCTCATTACATTCAGAGCTGGAGCCAGCCCTTACAGGGGCCTACAAGGCCTGTTCCCCCAACTGCATCCCATTAGATCTCTGACCTCATCTCCTACCACACTGTGAGCACTGCTGGGTGTCCGTTTTTCTTCTAGGCACTGGGTATACACTAACAGCCAAAACAAAAACTCCTGCTTTGGGGAGGCTTACATTCTAAGTGGGGAGAGAGGTTTTAGGGAAACACAACACAGTATCAGTACATCATCTTACTGTGTTACAATAGAAACCATCAGTGCTAAGTGAAGAAAGACATCCCAGTTGTGCTGGAGAGCATTGGAGTGATGTTTCAGTCTTCTCTCTCAGAGCCAATCTGAAAAGATACAAAGAAACACGTGGTTATTTACTTTTAAGGTGTACATTTCATAAATGTGCTTAATCTGAATTACATGATATCAAAGACTTGATAAAGACAAACTGATGTGTTTCTGTAACAAAGTTTGACTAATGATACACTGAGAAACTACACATTTGCTTTATTTCAGAGGATAGGAAAGATAAGTAAATTCCACAGACAAGAGTTTAAGTGTAGTTCTGCTCATTATCCATCTCTGAAACTATAGTTTGATGTTTGACAATAATAATTTATTTCTGAGAATGTAATTATGAGAGAATCCATTTACTGCTAGGACTTCATCTTATAAAAATATATACATGTACACACACAGACATGTATACACTAAATACCTAAAGAACAGTTATAAAACCAAGTAGAAGAAAATTTTAATCTGATGTTTCTAGATTACCTTGACCACAAGGTAATACTTAACTTCTGAAGCAATTAAAATTATACCATTTTATGTCTGATATGAAAAATCACCTTTAAACTTTCAATAAATACAAATACATTTTTTCTGTGATTCTCATACATTTTTAAGTGAAGATCTTTCTAGCCATCTAAAATTAGACTAACAGTTGGGTTTTCACCGAAGCAAAGTATTAAGATCCTTTCTGTGTGGGAGAAAAAAACTCACAAAAAGTAGAATAAGGGTTTTTCTGGAGAAATAAATAGTTTTACCATTTAAGTAAATGGTGAGTTGCCAATTACACATTGCCATAGAAGTAAAATTAATGGAAATGTTTCCAGAACTAAACATTCATTAGTTCTGAAATAACCAAGGCCATGTGACATTGGAACCTACAATAAAAGAAAATATGAATAGTTTTATTCTGTTGTAGCAGTCCAATGCACCAAATATTGTAAAATTTTCAAAAATGTCATAGCACTCAGACTAGAAGAGTTCTGATATTCAACAATGGGCCAGTAAATTGTACCTTTTTTCCTCAAATGGACATCCAAATTTTTCCAATGACTATGAGAAGAGGATGGCATTAGCACACCATTGTCATGGTCATGGTGCTTCCCTTGCTTTATTTTGCATTAGATTTTACGTTTAAGAAATAATTCATTGAGCTAGAACCATGGTTTTATCATGCATTACCTCAATTATTTGGGGAAGTACTTACTATTATGAATTTCATTTTTAACTATCAAGTCAAATAAAGGTAGTTTTACTTTATTCACTTAATTTTACAGTAGGTTTTGCTTTCTATGAAAGTAGACAAAAGAGACTGTTCCCTCAAAAGAGCTCTTTTTAAAATTATTTTTGCTTTAATGATTTTTTAAAAGCATGTAAATTAAGAAATGCTGTTTTCCATAACCTGACACAAAAAGTATTTAAATGAAGTTTACTTAACAGAATTTAAGATGATAGAGTTGTCTGAGTTTCTCATAACTGGAAGGAGAGAAATGCATTATGTGATGCTTGAGAAAATGCAAAAATATGTCACTACCATTATCCTCAAAAAGAAACCCTTTTGCACAGTTCAGTATTAATTGATGATTTTATTTTTTTCTCACCAATACTTTTTTAAATCTCCCATGTAATTAAACAGTAGCTAAATTTCTCTATTTTTAGGAGATGTGCTTGTTAAAATTCTGTTCATAGGGTCTAATACTATCATTGAAAATAAAATGAGTTAGGTAATATAGCTATCAGCATAATTAATTTGAGCATCTAAAACTTATTCAACAGATAATTAATGACTTTCCCCAGTTGCTAAATTTTTAGCATTACATCTTAATCTGTTCAGCTTAGCTAATGGATTCTGAGGTAGCTTCCAACATTGAGGTAATCTGCTAAATTACCAAGGAGAAGGCAATGGCAACCCACTCCAGTACTCCTGCCTGGAAAATCCCATGGATGGAAGAGCTGGTAGGCTGCAGTCCATGGGGTCGGGAAGAGTCGGACATGACTGAGCGACTGAGCGACTTCACTTTTCACTTTCATGCATTGGAGAAGGAAATGGCAAGCCACTCCAGTGTTCTTGCCTGGAGAATCCCAGGGACAGCAGAGCCTGGTGGGCTGCCGTCTATGGGGTCGCACAGAGTTGGACACGACTAAAGTGACTTAGCAGTAGCAGCAGCTAAATTATCAACAATCATATCAATAGTCTAAATTAACATATTGCAAACCAAGATCTTCAGATATTTTTTGTGACTGAAGATCAAAACTGGAAATTCATTGTTTGTTCCTGGGTTTCGGCACCAAAAACAAAAAACAAAAAAAACCTGGAAATTCTTTTTTATGGACTAGAGATTATTTATGACAAGGTAATATTAGACGACAATTTTGAAAATATCTACTTCTATTGTCATTTTAATTGTGTTCTACTTATCTGTAGAAGTTACGTAAGTGCTCAAAAGTAGTAGGCGCTTGAACATATTAATGATCTATAATTTAAGAACTTGCATAAAATATTTGTATGTTTTCTATAACTAATAGTGCATGCTGCTGCTGCTGCTAAGTTGCTTCAGTCGTGTCCGACTCTGTGCGACCCCATAGACGGCAGCCTACAAGGCTCCCCCGTCCCTGGGATTCTCCAGGCAAGAACACTGGAGTGGGTTGCCATTTCCTTCTCCAACGCATGAAAGTGAAAAGTGAAAGTGAAGTCGCTCAGTCATGTCCGACTCTTAGCGAGCCCATGGACTGCAGCCCACCAGGCTCCTCCATCCATGGGATTTTCCAGGCAAGAGTACTGGAGTGGGTTGCCATTGCCTTCTCCGAATAGTGCATAGGTATATATAATTTTAAATTATCATTTAACAATGCTTTAATCTCTTGCTTAAAGTTTTCCCCCAATTTTTTCTGAATTTCTAACATAAAAATATTAATTTAGGTGTCTCATTTCTCTTGCTGGTGAAAACACTTACGAATATTGGCCCACTAAACGAAGTACCTAATAAGCACAGACTTTGCACCGAGTTGTTGGACTGTAGGGACCACAGTAATAATAAAGACCAGGATCTTACCGTCAAGGAGAATCCATTTGGAAAGACAAAATATTTGTTACATCTATGACAGGAAATAATCAAAATCTACAACTTCTGAAACAATTTATAAGTTCACAAAAGGAGGCAAACCATACTATATTTGAACTTCATTTAAATTATGAATGAGATGGGTAGAAAGGAAACAAAAGTAACAACAAAAGACCACATAAATGAGTTATGTTTATAGGACAATGGAAAGATAGGAAGAAGAGGGTTAGCAATGAGCAAAACTGCATAGCTGGAATAGGGCTAGTTTATAGAGGGTCCTAAAGTATGTAGGTCAGGAAGCAACAGTTAGAACTGGACATGGAACAACAGACTGGTTCCAAATAGGAAAAGGAGTACATCAAGGCTGTATATTGTCACCGTGCTTATTTAACTTATATGCAGAGTACATCATGAGAAATGCTGGGCTGGAAGAAGTACAAGCTGGAATCAAGATTTCTGGGAGAAATATCAATAACCTCAGATATGCAGATGACACCACCCTTATGGAAGAAAGTGAAGAGGAACTAAAAAGCCTCTTGATGAAAGTGAAAGAGGAGAGTGAGAAAGTTGGCTTAAAGCTCAACATTCAGAAGACTAAGATCATGGCATCTGGTCCCATCACTTCGTGGGAAGTAGATGGGGAAACAGTGGAAACAGTGTCAGACTTTTATTTTGGGGGGCTCCAAAATCACTGCAGATGGTGACTGCAGCCATGAAATTAAAAGACGCTTACTCCTTGGAAGGAAAGTTATGACCAACTTAGATAGCATATTCAAAAGCAGAGACATTACTTTGCCAACAAAGGTCCATCTAGTTAAGGCTGTGATTTTTCCAGTGGTCACATATAGATGTGAAAGTTGGACTCTGAAGAAGCCTGAGCACCGAAGAATTGATGCTTTTGAACTGTGGTGTTGGAGAAGACTCTTGAGAGTCCCTTGGACTGCAAGGAGATCCAACCAGTCCATCCTAAAGGAGATCAGTCCTGGGTGTTCATTGGAAGGACTGATGCTAAAGCTGAAACTCCAATACTTTGGCCACATGATGTGAAGAACTGACTCATTGGGAAAGACCCTGATGCTGGGAGGGATTGGGGGCAGGAGGAGAAGGGGACGACAGAGGATGAGATGGATGGATGGCATCACCGACTCGATGGATATGAGTTTGAGTAAACTCCGGGAGGTGGTGATGGACAGGGAGGCCTGGCATGCTGCGATTCATGGGGTTGCAAAGAGTCGGACACGACTGAGCAACTGAACTGAACTGAAGGGATTTAGACTAGAAAACAGGCAACTATTGACTTAGCTTAAAAAATGCACAATAGAAAGGGTGGCCCATGTGGCAATCAGCCTACAAATTGCACTAATCCAAGTTGTAACCAGCACTAAGGGAAGAAGAGCCAATTCAGAGCAAAAGCAATGGGAATATTACTCAGCCATTAAAAAGAATGCCTGCAATGCAGGAGATCTGGATTCAATCCCTGGGTCAGGAAGATCCCCTGGAGAACAGAATGGCAACCCACTCCAATATTCTTGCCTGGAGAATTCCATGGACAGATGAGCCTGGTGGGCTACATATACATAGTCCGTAGTCGCAAAGAGTTGGACACGACTGAATGACTAACACTTTAATTTTCTAATGCCATTTGCAGCAACATGGATAGACCTAGAGATTATCATACTAAATGAAGCAAGACGGATGTGAAACACTGTGTGATAGCCCTTATACACAGAATCTAAAAAGCAATTATACAGATGAATTTATTTACAGACAGACTTACTGACTTAGAGAACTTACAGACTTAGGGTTACCAGGGGGAAAGGGTTGGGATGGGAATAGTTAGGGAGTTTGGTATATTTTAAATGGATAACCAACAAGGACCTATTGATAAGCACAGGAAACTACACAATGTTATGTGGCAGACTGGATGGGAGGGGAGTTTGGGACAGAATGGACACATGTATATGTATGACTAAGTCCCTCTGCTCTGCATCTGAAACTATCACGTTATTAATCAGCTATACTACAATATGGGCTTCCCCAGTGGCTCAGCAGTAAAGAATCCGACTGCAATGCAGGAGACACAGGTTCAGTCCCTGGGTCGAGAAGGTCCTTGGAGGAGGGCGTGGCAGCCCACTCCAGTATTCTTGCCTGGAGAATATCATGGACAAAGGAGCCTAGTGGGCTACAGTCCATAGCGTCACTGACTGAGCGACTGAGCACACACGCATGCACACATACTCCAATATACAATAAAATAGTTGTTTTCTTAAAAGACATATACTAATCAGACAAAAATTAAATACAGAGGAAAAAATGTAAAAGCAACAACATACAAGGAAATTCCCATAGGATTATCAGCTGATTTTTCAGCAGAAACTCTGCAGGCAAGAAGAGAGTGGCATGATAGCTTTAGAGTGATGAAAGGGGAAACCTACAACCAAGAATACTACCTCGGTAGGCTCGCATTCTGGAGAAGGCAATGGCACCCCACTCCAATACTCTTGCCTGGAAAGTCCCATGGACAGAGGAGCCTGGTAGTCTGCAGTCCAGGGGGTCACTGAGGGTCGGACAACTGAGCGACTTCACTTTCACTTTTCACTTTCATGCATTGGAGAAGGAAATGGCAACCCACTCCAGTATTCCTGCCTGGAGAATCCCAGGGACGGGGGAGCCTGGTGGGCTGCCGTCTATGGGGTCGCACAGAGTCGGACATGACTGAAGTGACTCAGCAGCAGCAGCAGGCTCTCATTCAGATTCGACAGAGAAATCAAAAGCTAAGAGAATTCAGCACTACCAAACCAGCTTCACAACAAACTCAAGGAATTTCTCTAGGAGAGTGGGAGGGAGGGAAGGCCACAACTAGAAATAAAATTACAAGTGGGAAGGTCATCAGTAAAGAAAAACATACAGTAACATAGGAAATTATCCATACACAAAAATGATAAAACCAAAGACTAGGAGAAGAGAGTACAAACACCAGAAATGGGAATTGCATTTTAAATTAAGAGACCAGCAACTTAACCTTCAGGCAGACTGAATATCAAATAGCTCATGCAATTCAATATTTTAAATAAGAGTCAAAAAATGGGTGGAAGACCTAAATGACATTTCTCCAAAGAAGACATATAGATAGCCAAGAGACACATGAAAAGATGCTTAACATCACTAATTATTAGAGAAATGCATATCAAAGCAAAATGAGGTATCACTTCATACTGGTCATAATGGCCATCAAAAAATCTACAAACAATAAATGCTGGAGAGGATGTGGAAAAAAGAGAACCCTCTTGCACTGTTCCTGGGAATGTAAATTGATACAGCTACTATGGAGAACACTGGTGATTCCTTAAAAAAGAAACTAAAAATAGAACTACCATATCACCCAGCAATCCCCCTACTGGGCATATACCCTGAAAAAAAACCATCCTCTGAAAAGACACATGCCACCCTAGTGTTCACTGCAGCACTATTACAAGAGCTAGAACATGGAAGCCACCTAAATGTCCATCAGCAGGTGAACGGATAAAGAAGTTGTGGTACATATATATAATGGAGTATTATTCATATAAAAGAACAAAATTGGGTCATTTGTAGAGACATGAATGCACCTAGAGCCTGTCATACAAAGTAAGTCAGAAAGAGAAAAATAAATATCCTATATTAACACATATGTGGAATCTAGTAAAATGGTAGAGATGCAGGCATAGAAACAGATGGGTGGACGTGGTGGGGCAGGGGCAGGCTGGAAGGGTGGGATGAATTGGGAGATTGGGGTCAGCATGTGTACACTGTATGTAAAATAGATGGCTAGTAGGAACCTGCTGTGTAGTTCAGGGGGTGCAACTTGATGCTCTGTGGTGACCTAGATGGGTGGGATGACGTGGGCTGGGAGGGAGGTCCAAGAGGGAGGGGATGTATGTATACATACAGTCGATTCACTGTGTTGGACAGCAGAAACCAACACAACTACATCGCATTAAAAAAAAAAAAAAACCTTATGGGAACTGCAAACCAAAAAACTACATTAGATAACACACAAAAAAAGTAAAAACAACCTAAACACAACACTAAAAGAGAGTCATCAAATCACAAAAGAACGAAAGAGGGGAGGGAGAAAAAAACACCTGCAAAAAACAAATCCAAAACAAAATGGTAATAGGAACAAAAACCGCTATAAGAGACAAGGAAGGGCACTATAGAATGAACAAGGGATCAGTACCAGAAGACGATGTAACAATTTTAAATACACATGCACTTAACACAGGAGCACCTTAATACATAAGGCAAACACTAACAGCCATAAAAGGAGAAATCGAAAGTAACACAGTAATAGTGGGGACTTCAATACCTCACTTACACCAATGGACAGGTTACTGTATGGTCTTGGCACAAAACAGAGATCAATAGAACAGGAAAGTCCAGAAACCATGCACCTATGGTCAACTAATCTATGTCAAAGGAGGCAAGACTATACAACAGAAAAGATAGTCTCTTCAGTAAGTGGTGCTGGGAAAACTGGACAGCTACACGTAAAAGAATGAAATTAGAACTCTTAACACCATGCACAAGTGACGGTGTCAAAATGGATTAAAGACCTAAATATAAGGCTGGATAATATAAAACTCTTAGAGGAAAATATGGACAGCGCACTCTGACATTTATTCTAGCAATATCTTTTTTAATCCACCTCCTAAAGGAATTAAAAAGAAACAATTGGGACCTAATTAAATGTAAAAGCTTTTGCACAGCAAAGGAAACCATAAACAAAATGAAAAGACAACCTACAGAATGGGAGAAAATATTTGCAAAGTGACCGAAAAGAGGTTAACCTCCAAAATATACAAACAGCTCATGCAGCTCAATAACAACAAAAAGGGCAAAAGACCTAAATAGACATTTCTCCAAAAAAGACATACAGACGGCCAACAGGCACATTTACGATGCTCAGGATCACCAGTACAATAAGGTATCACCTCACACTGGTCAGAATGTGTGCATGCTAAGTCACTTCAGTCATGGCTGACTCTGCGACCCTATGGACTGTAGCCTGTGAGGTTCCTCTGTCCATGGGATTCTCCAGGCAAGAATACTGGAGTGAGTTGCCATTTCCTCCTCCAGGGATCTTCCTGACCCAGCGATTGAACCCGAGTCTCTTACATTTCCTGCATTGGCAGGCAAGTTCTTCACCACTAGCGCCACCAGAATGGCCACCATCAAAAACTCTACAAACAATAAATGATGAAGAGGATGTGGAGAAAGGGGAACCCTCCTACACTGTTGGTGGGAATGTAAATTGGTACAACCATTATGGAGAACAATAATGGACAGTCTTCCTTAAAAAAATAAATATGATCTAGCAATCCTACTCCTGTGCATATGGAGAAAACCTTAACTCAAAAAGATACACACACCCCAATATTTATTGCAACACTTTACAATAGCGAAGACATGGATGAAATCTAAATGTCCATCAACAGAGAAACAGATAAAGAAGATGTGATACATATACACAATGGATTTTAGCCATAAAAAAGAATGAAATAATGCCATTTACAGCAACATGGATGGACCTAGAGGTTATCATACTAAGTGAAGTAAGTCAGACAGAGGAAATCAAACATCACATGGTATTGCTTGTATATATATGGAATCTTAAAAATGGTACAAATGAGCTGATTTACAAAACAGAAATAGAGTCACAGATGCAAAAAACAAACATGGTTACCAGAGGGGAAAGGGCGGAGGGGGCTATATTAGGAGATCAGGACTGAAAAATACACACTGCTATATACAAAATAGATAACTAATCAGGACCTATTGTATAGCACAGGAAACTACTCAATATTCTGTAATAACCTATATGGGAAAAGAATCTAAAAAGAATGCTATATGCATATGCATAACTGATTCACTTGGCTGTACACCTGAAACTAACACAGCACTGTAAATCAAGCATACACCAATAATTAAAAAAAAAAAAAAGAACATAAAATGGAGAAAGAACAATCTCTTCAATAAACAGTGTTGACAAACTGGACAGCCATATGCAAAAGAATGAAGCTGGACCACCATCTTCTACCATACACAGAGACTAACTCAAAGTTGATTCAAGACTTGAACATAAGCCCTGAAACCATAAAACTCGAAAACAGGAGGTAAACACCATGAAGTTGGTATTGGAAACAATTTTTTGGATTTGATACCAAAAGGCAACAAAAGCAAAGATAAATAAGTAGGACTACATCAGACGAAAAAGGTTCTCCACAGCAAAAGAAATCAACAAAATGAAAAGGAAATGTACCAAATGGGGGGAAATGTTTGAAAGTCATATATCTGATATGGGATTAATATCCATACTATACAAAGAACGCACGCAACTCAACAGAAAAAATAAATAATAAAGCCTATCAATTGAAAAATTACATACAGAAGAAAATGGTAAGTTTCACCACAGATTTCTTATCCAAATAAGTAAGTCTCCTTTGTGTCTCCTTAAAATGGCTGGAGAAGACTGATGAATCTAGATTTCTATATTCAGTGAAAATACTTTTCAAAGATGAAAGACAAATAAGGATTTGTTAGACAAGCAAATACTGAAAGAATTTATTATCTTCAGAATTGAACGGCAAGAAATGTCAAAAGTCAAGCAGTGTTAACAGACAGAAACTTAGATTGACAAAAAGGAAATTTTCTTGAAATGGTTAAAATGGAAGTAAATATAAAAGAGTTTTTATGTCTAATCACATTTTTTCTAATGTCTAATCAGATTTACAATGTTGTATTAGTTCCAGGTATATGGCAAAGTGAATCATTAACTGTCTAAAGCAAAAATAATAGCAATGTATTGTTATAGCATATGCAAAAGTTATATATATCTCCACAGTAGCATAAAATGTGGAAGGAGAGATTGAAATAATACTGTTGTAAGATTCTTATACTGTATGTGAAGTATATGATACCATTTAAAGATACAGTATGATTAAGATAAATGTTGTAAATCCTAGGTCTACTACTAAGAAAAATGTATAAATAATATCCTCTTTGAATTATATAAACCACAAATTAATATGAAAAAACAATGATACAAAAATTTCTCATCAGATTAGAAAAATAAATCAGATGTGACCAGGTATTGGGGGAGCATGTGAGAACATTAGACCAAGGTGGAAGCATATATTGGTACCATGACTTCAAAGAGCAACTTGATAACACTTTATAAAGCTGATGACAGTTTCTCTTCTCTTGTCTAATTTTCTATAAATGTTTCATAATTAAAATTTAAAAATAAAATATTACATTAAACAAATAATTTTACTAAAATTACACTAAGTTTTTCAGAGTAGCACATTGCCAGTTTTTCATGCATAACATCATGCATCCATGTGTGTTTAGTCGCATCCAGCCCTTTGGGACCCCACGGACTGCAGCCTGCCAGGCTCCTCTGTTCATGGAATTTTTCAGGCAAGAATACTGCAGTTAGTTGCCATTTCCTTCTCCAGAGGATCCTCCTGACCCAGGGATTGAACCTGCATCTCCTACACTGGCAGGCAGACTCTTTACCAGTGAGCCACTTCAGAGGTTAAGTTCAGTTTCTCAGTTGTGTCCAACTCTTTGTGACCCCATGGACTGCAGCACCCCAGGCCTCCCTGTCCATCACCAACTCCCGGAACTTACTCAAGCTCATGTCCATCGAGTCGGTGATGCCATCGAACCATCTCATTCTCTGTCGTCCCCTTCTCTTCCCACCTTCAATCTTTCCCAGCATCAGGGTCTTTTCCCATGAGTCAGTTCTTCACATCAGGTGGCCAAAGTATTGGAGTTTCAGCTTCAGCATTAGTCCTTTCAATGAATATTCAGGACTGATTTCCTTTAGGATTGACTGGTTTTATCTCCTTGCAGTCCAAGGGACTCTCAAGAGTCTTCTCCAACACCACAGTTCAAAAGCATCAGTTCTTTGGCGCTCAGCTTTCTTTATGGTCCAGCTCTCACAACTGCACATGACTACTGGAAAAACCATAACTTTGACTAAATGGACCTTTGTTGGCAAAGTAATGTCTCTGCTTTTTAATATGCTGTCTAGGTTGGTCATAATTTTTCTTCCAAGGAGCAAGCGTCTTTTAATTTCATGGCTGCAGTCATCATCTACAAGTGATTCTGGAGCCCAAGAAAATAAAGTATCTCACTGTTTCCATTGTTTCCCCATCTCTTTGCCATGAAGTGATGCCATGATCTTAGTTTTCTGAATGTGTTACCTGCGAGGTAAAACTTGCTTTTTAAAACGCCATGATCAAATCCCAATTCCTACATGTTGCTTCTTTTGAGGGTATTCAAAATCTTAAATATAGGCAAATATTTACAACAAGAGCAGTAAATTTGAAACAAGTAGCCAATGATTTTTTTACCCTAAAATGCCACTGCTGATCAGCTTTTGATATATTCAATATGCTTCAGAGATTTTCTGTCCTACATTTGTGTGAAATACTCTTTTGGACAGAGAAAAGATGTTGATATAGCACTAGGTCATATTCCTTCAAGACAAAGCAAAATGGACCCAATTTAAGCAATGCATCTTCAATATATACCAGAACCTCTTTCTGAAACTAAAAGAACAAATGTTGTATCTTCCCAAATGGAAAGTCTATTAGGAAAATTACATTTAGAAGGAAAGTCAATAGTTAGGAGTTTTTTATAAAGCTTTTTTTTTTCCCCTGATCTTAAGATCAGACGTGAGGGTGAAGGAGAGGGAGGGATGAACTGAGAGAGCAGCATTGAAAATACACATTACCAAATGCAAAATTAGATAGCCAATGGAAATTTACTGTATGATGCAGACAGCTCAAATTCAGTGCCCAGTGATGACCTAGAGGGGTGGGAGATTGAAGAGAGAGGGGACATGCATATGCCTGTGGCTGATTCATGTTGCTGTATGGCAGAAACCAATACAATATTGTAAAGCAATTGTCCTCCAATCAAAATTAAGTGAAAAAAAACTATACTTCAATAAATTTTTTAAAAATGTATCTAAATGTAAACTGGTATATTTATGTTCTACTTAATGACTAGCAAGCAGAAGCCACTAAGAAATTCACTACAAAAATACTGTATGGAACCTGATAAATATTATGAAAATATTAAAATCATGATTTACATGCTAATTACAACTATGTAAAGAGATGCATAGGATAAGATGAAGTAAATATTTTAAAAGGAAAATGTTTCTGTTTTCCCAGTGATTTAACTTTTTTTTTTTTTTTTTTGGAATTTTGCATTTTCTTTTTGGATGTTTGCTGTTTTGGGAGAACTTAAGGATGGAGATGATGCGGAATGTAACCCTACCTCCTCCAAACACATAAAAATGCTATATATAATATTTGAAATATTTCAATGTACAGCTGAGCTATAAAGCAAGAGGAGTGCCATAAATAAGGAGGACACCCACAACAGAGAGTTGGATTTGAAGTTAGGTGTCCTTCGCAGTAAGAGACTGCCCTGGGCTCCCATTATAAAGCCAGAGCCAGGAAAACATGACACCAATAAAACTAATCCCCGGCAGAAGAACTGATTATATGTCTTTCCAGCAATGTCTCTACACTATAGGGAAGAGCACAGTTTTCAGTGGAAGACGGTGATGTCTACAGCAATCTACTCCTTTGCTTTGGCTACTTTTTTTTTTTTCCCAAACAAGCAAGGGTTCTATTTGGGGAAACGCCTGTGAGAGAAAAGGTGAAGGAGCCTGATAAAGCTGACCCCTCGTAAAATAGAGAAGGAGGGAAAGTAGAGAGGAGGCTCAAGAAGGGTCATCAGGGCCATGGGATTGGGGATATCCTTGAGCCAAAGTTCACTATCAGAGGGGCCCCAATATCCCAGCCACATCCAGGCTTTGGTTAGAAGCAGCTGGTGGGAAGAGGGCGATGTGGCCATAGAGCAAACGTGGCCATGGATTTCAGAGTCAGCAGCTGGGGGAGCCCTTCGTCAGTGATGCTCCCTGTACTTGAAGGTCTGTCTCCCGCTCCCTCACTGGGCTATTGCAAAGATCCAAAGAAAAAATGACATGCAAGGACACCAAGAAGAGGCTAAGGTGATTGCTAAAATCGGAATCCAGCCTTCCTGCTTGAGTCTTGATTGCATTTCCCCCCTTCTCTGGCTATCAAATAGTGAGCATACTCTTCTTCCCATACTGAACATACTCTCATCTTCCAAAGGAAGAAAACCAAAAGTCCCATCAAGTTACTACATCCAGTTCAAAGTCCAAGGCTGATGCAGCACACCCCTATCTCTGAGATCTGGATTTGGCTCTGTGTGACCTCACAACACATGAACTAGTGGACATGCTATCTTCCCTCAGACCCCCCAGTACTCTTACTGCTACTGCTGCTAAGTCGCTTCAGTCGTGTCCGACTCTGTGCGACCCCAGAGACGGCAGCCCATCAGGCTCCTTCGTCCCTGGGGTTCTCCAGGCAAGAAGACTGGAGTGGGTTGCCATTTCCTTCTCCAATGCAGGAAAGTGAAAAGTGAAAGGGAAGCCGTGTCTGACTCTTCTCGACCCCATGGACTGCAGCCTACCAGGCTCCTCTGTCCATGGGATTTTCCAGGCAAGAGTACTGGAGTGGGTTTAGTACTCTTACTAAACCACTGCAAATTCAGGAGAGGACAACTACTACAGATACTTCCCTCCAGAAAAAGGACCACTGGAGAATACACAGCAATCACTGGTCCGCAGCAACTACAGAGTCTGATGGGACAGGCATTGTGAGGATTTTTTTTGCTGGCAGTTGGGGAATTTCCTGGATGAGGCCTGATGCCACTTGTTGATGGAATTTCCCTTTTTTCTGTGGCCCCAGATCACCTTTCTGGAGGTTCTTCCATGTTCTGTATCCTCTTTGGCCACATCATGGCGGGTGTTGTTGATTTCACAGCCTACTTCCTGCCTCTGCAAGTTTTGGGGCCAGAGAGTGTTTCAATCTGTTAAAAGCTTTTTAGTCTAGGCTCAGAGATTCTTCTGCAATATAACTTTCTCAAAATCTCAACTGGCTTATGATCTTTTTGTTTCAAGTTAGTGTCATGAGCCAGTAGGCACACCCAACTTTCATTCCAATTCTTAGCTTTCCAAAAACATCACTTTACTACATTACTGTCTCACTCCCAGGCCTCTCTCTCTCTCTAATCACTGGCAGTTTGATGCCATCAGACTTCAGTGAGAAGACTCAATCCTTTGTTGCTGGGTTTATTACTGATTGGCCTTTGATATTCAAACTTTTTCTTCAGGTCTCTTATTCTTTGGAGTTTAGGAGTAGGTAGTACTCTTGCCTGGAAAATCCCATGGATGGAGGAGCCTGGTAGGCTGCAGTCCATGGGGTCGCTAGGAGTCAGACACGACTGAGCGACTTCACTTTCACTTTTCACTTTCTTCTTTCCTGCATTGGAAAAGGAAATGGCAACCCACTCCAGTGTTCTTGCCTGGAGAATCCCAGGGACAGGGGAGCCTGGTGGGCTGCCGTCTCTGGGGTCGCACAGAGTCGGACACGACTGAAGCGACTTAGCAGCAGCAGCAGCAGCAGCTTCTCAAATCTGCCACTCTGTCCCCTCAGACCTAGACAAGAGGGACTACTGCCCTCGGCTCCATACTTCAGCGAGTCTCTGTGTCACTTAAGATCTGACAGTCAGCCCTGACACAGCACCAACAGCTGTTCACAACTTACACCATTCAGGCCCCACGAATACACTTCTCTACATCTCTTTCATGCATCATCAAAACAAAGTAACTACATCAGAGTGACATGTACCTTTGTGGGCTGTCACTGCTGATATCAGAGATGAACACTAATTTGTAGTGGATGAAGATTCAAGTTATGGAAGTGAAAGAAAAAAGACTAATTTGTCAAATCTCTTCTCTGAACATGAATGCAATAAATTCATGCACAAAGTATTACTTCCCAGTAATGTCAAATGCTCATTTTCTTTTCCTGTTCCAATCTGTAGTATTGTCAAAAGATGTACATAGTGCCAGAGAAACACTGTGCAATATTAATAATTCATGTTACTCTTTTTTTTTTCATGTTACTCTTAAATTTGTAAATATCAGATCTAGATGCATGCATAAAGTGATGCCAGTTTCCTTTATATTGGCAACTGGATAGACACTGAACACTAAAATTGCAATAAAAATTATAAAATAGCAATAAGATTAACATTTCAAAATATTAAAGTTATTTACACTTATTAACTTGATTTATAAGCTTAATATCCATATATTACAATAAAATTATATATTATTTTACCTTTTCATAGATTGAAAATTTTGCTATTTATGGGAGAAAATGTTTGTGAAAACAAAATAATTTTAATTTTTGATTTTGACTTTGCATCTATATAATTTTCCATTTTGATAAAATTCTACTTAAACTTTTATACTTTGAATAATTACTTTGCTTTTAACCCTTTATATCACTACTGTCAAAAGAACAGGAATATAAAATCTTACTATATCTATAATTAGTGATTTCATAAAAGAATTATATCAAACGTCATAAATTTTATTTCTTAATATTCTTGCTCATGTAATATTATTGACCCAACAAAGACCACCTAAAATATGTGCAATAATTATCTGTGACATTTTGTTGACTCTCAGTCATAAAAATAGATTTAAACTAGTTTTTATTTTTTCATTATGGAACTATATTTGTTAAGGCAGGAAGGTGGAACATATTTTATTTAATATTTTATCTCCATTTATAACTTTCACATATCTAGACAACTGAATATAAATTTTTGTGCTCTGGCCTCAGACCTCAAAAATGTTATGGGCAAGCCTACCTACAAGGCCTCAAATTCCAAGATTCTCTTTATTCCCTTTCATTTGTGTGTGCAAACTGGGCAATTCTTACCATCTTAAACATGGCTTATCACCATGCCAAAATTTCGGGGAGGGGACTCTTGAAAGTCTCAAATCAACAATTCCATGGATCACAAATGTCATTTCTACTCACAACCAACGATTAGTCACACAGCTTAACCCACCACAAGGGGACTTGAAAGATTTGGTCAGGACAGATGATGTGTTATTTTCCTATTTTACAGATGAGGCAATGAAAGTCTAAGAAACCCGGGTCACGTGGTTACCCGAGCAACAGAGTCAGAATTTAAACACAGGCACTTTTGGTTATGAACCTTTTTTTTTTTTTTTTAACCACTATGCTACACAAATCCCCTGGGAATCTGAAGAACTCTTGGGTACTGCTCTGAACATGTACAAAATGTGAAGTCACGGTTCAAGTGGATCTCACACAGTTCTCAAGGATTCAAGAAAGCCACACTAATATCTAAGAGTAATTTTCTTACAGTGTTCTGACCCTAGAACTGCACACCCAGCCAAATTATCTTTTATATGTATCAGTATCAACATTACTGAGGAGATAAACATCCAAGAGCCTCTTGATGAGGGTGAAAGAGGAGAGCGAAAAAGCTGGCTTGGAACTCAACTTAATAAAACTAAGCTCATGGAATCCAGTCTCATCAGTTCATGCAAATAAAAGGGGGAAAACTGAAGGCAGTGACAGATTTTATCTTCTTGGGCTCCAAAATCACTGCAGATGGTGACCACAGCCATGAAACTAAAGCTATGACAAACTACACAGTGTGTTAAAAAGCAGAGACATCACTTTGCCCACGAAGATCCATACTGTCATAAGCTATGATTTTTCCAGTAGTCATGTACAGATGTGAGAGCTGGACCATAAAGAAGGCTGAGCACCAAAGAATTGATGCTTTTGAACTGTGGTGCTGGAGAAGACTCTTGAGAGTCCCTTGGACTGCAAGGAGCTCAAACTAGTCAATCCTAAAGGAAATCAACCCTGAATATTCATTGGAAGGACGGATACTGAAGCTTAAGCTCCAATACTTCGGCCATCTAATGTGAAGAGCTGACTCTTTGAAAAAGACTCTGATGCTGGGAAAGAATGAAGGCAAAAGGAGAAGAGGGTGGCAGAGGATGAGATAGTTAGATACCATCACCAACTCAATGGACATGAATTTGAGCAAATTCCAAGAGATGGAGAACAGAGGAGCCTGGTGTGCTGAAGTCCATGGCGTTGCAAAAAGTCAGAAATGACTTACTGACTGAACAGCAACTATACACCCAAGGGCGCTGGAGGTTCGTTTTCTCACCTCTCTCAGTAGCTTAACAAGAAGCCCATGTAGCAGGTTTAAATGAGCCCAGTAGAAGAACAGGTTAAAACCAAAGGCTGAGCTCTGGAGGCTCTTTATTAGCCTCCTGAACCAGGAAACCCCACTGTTATATCCACTAAGTGTTCCTCCATCTTCCCTATAATTATATAAAGTGCTTTGGAGGCCTCGTTTCCTGGCAGCCATTCCACATGCATGCAGTCCACGTAGGTCACACCAAGATCAGCCTTCTGTGGAGTAATGGGAGCTCAGGGCACTGATGCCTTGTGCTACTTCTCTGTTTTTTCCCCCAAATAATCTAAGTCAACATTACATGACACTACAGACATGTACAGCATTCACGACAAGACACATTTTCAAAATCCAGGAATCCAGAATGTATGCAACATACTCCCAGCTCATTTTTTCCCTAAAAAAAAAAAAAAAAACCCAGGGGAGGAAAAAGAATAAGAATAACTTATAAAATAAGAAGATCTGTTATATCAAAGAGTTATGAAAATAAAACCAATAAAATGTTAAGTCCAAATAATTATTGTGAATTTAAGTAGAACTGTTTAAGAAAGTCTTTAAATGTTATAGGCATAAAAAAATTAATCATCTGGAACAAAAGCTTAACACGGTTTCAACAAATCTTGAAAGATATGGTGGGGTTATGCCCCCAACAGAATGAAATTGACTAGAATTCTTGATCTGTTTTGAAGATAGCAGTTCTCAATATCCATTTTCCCCATCCTAAACAGCACTGGAATCTTTAGTGCCATTTGGCCATCCAGCTACAGATTAATGTGCTGGGCAGGGTCCATTCAGGAAAGCTGAAACCATACTAATTAAATAATAAGAATTTAATATAAGAAATTAGTTTAACAGCTGTTAGAGGACTTCCCCGTTAGTTCAGTGGTTAGGGATCCACCTGCCAATGCAGGTGACACGGTCCCTGGTCTGGGAGGATCCCACATGGCGCTGAGCAACTAAGTCTGTGAGCTACAACTAACGAACCCACGCATCGCAACTACTGAAGCCTGTGTGCCTTGGGGCCCACGCTCCCCAGCAAGAGAAACCACCGCAGTGAGAAGCCCGCGCACCGCGACGAGTAGCCCCACTCACTGCAACTAAATAAAGCTTAATCACAGCAACAAAGACCCCATGCAGCCAAAAAAAACAAAACAGATGTTGGAAGACTGAAGAATGTGGCGGTAAAACAGAGGTAAATAACTTCAGGAAGAAGCTACAACTCCTAGGGCTTTGGGAACAAAGAGAAGAAATTAAAGTTGTAGAACCTAAAGGTTCAGAGAAAGGGTCTCCCAGAGCTGTGATTCAGACTTCTGAGGTCTGGTTCTAGGAGAGCCAAAGAAGTTGGAGACTGAAACCAATTGGTGCCACTGGGACGTACAACCATTCCCGGCATGACATGAAAACGACAGCCAGCAAATAAAGAAGAAGTACTCCCCTGTCCCCTTCTGTCTTCCAGCTTGTCCTACCTCCACTGCATTCTCTTCGTGGAATTTATCACAAAGTCAGCTGACACAGAAGAAACATAGTTTGCAGAGTCCCAGTTCCAGCATCAAAAACCAGAATTTAGGAGGGTGGAAATGGATCTGAGAGACAAGCATTCAACAGCCGCCCCTCTGCTTTTTCCCAGCGTCCCTTGCTACGGGGAGGCCGTTTCTTGTTCATTGAACGAATGGGAATCACCTATGCAATTGCTGGGTCAAGTCCTGCCCTTGTTCTCTTTCCTTGGGCTATGATGTCCACGTGGAGGCGAGCCATGATGGCCACACAAGTGAGTCAACACCTGATGGTGAAGTAATAAAATTTAAAGGAAATTGTGGAGCCACCGTACATGAATGCAGAAAACGTTAATTCAGCAGAAATTGTGACATTGAGTGAAAAGGTAACAAAACAATACTACATAACATAATAAACAGAAAGTTAGGTGAAAGAGCAACCAGCCCCCAACTATACTCTCTGTACAAGAGATGCATATAAAGCAAAAAGAGAGAAGGTTGAAAATGAAGAGATGGGAAAAAAGATATGGTAGGAAAATGCAAACTAATAAAATTAGGGGTGGAGGAACACTCAAAGTCTAATGTATTACATGAGACAAAAAACATTTAAAATAGTAAAAATGTATCAAAAATATGAATAAGCCTTCTATTCTGAACAACACATCACCAAAACACATTGTAACCAAGTGAACCATGGATAAACTGGATTCCAAGAATTTTGATTTCTTGATGAGAGACCGCAAAGGAATTGGACTTAGATTATCACACAACCCAAATTCAATTCAGCTTTTTTTGTTCCAAACATATTCTTATATTAGGTAAAACAGCCCAGAATTTGAGAAACATACTTGTAATTATTGAGTAATTATAGGAAGCTTTTGTGAGGAGACTGGGTTTTCCCTTGACGGGGTGGATACTTTCACTGTCAGTCATTCTGGGAATAGCTCAGACCACACAGAAGGACATTTTGCGCTGGAGTGCGAAGTGTCCCGGGAATGAGAGCCATGATCTGGAGCATGGAGATGTCTGGTGTGAGCTACTCCTTGCTCAGGTGGGCTGGGAGTGAGGAATGGGCGTCAGGTCAGGAGCCCTGGGAAGGTCTGGCCTATTGGGAAGTTTTTGTTCTTGTGTTGTTCCTTTGTGGGTCCCGCCTCCACCACCCCATATGATACTTTCTCCACAATTGCTATAGACCTTTGGGGAAATCTCAGTAAGTCTTTTCAAATGTTCGCACCTGACCTCAGTTTTCACTGTGGGTGATGGAGGCAAAGCTGGTGCAGGGAGACGCAGCTGAAAGCTCAGTGCAGCCCCAGCAGGCTGGTGGCCAGGGACATCAGTGTCCTTTTGGTCTTGCAGCTCCCCCACCATCTCAGGCCTCTTCAGACTCCCTAACCAGAGGCCGGTTGCCGCTGGCAGCTGGCTGGGCCCACGTGCTCCGCGTCTGCAATGTCCTGCCATCACCCTGGCCAGTGAGGCTTCAGGCCTAGGACCTCATCACCAGCCCACCTCCTACTCCAAGAGGAAAGGCCCTCCGGCTAAGTGCCCACAGTTCTGGGCCAGCACTACTCTTATAGCCAGATTTTATTCTTTATTTGTGTGTGTGTATGGGGGTGATCTTTTGAGATGGTTTTGAGCTGTCATAGGTGCTTCACTCAAAGAAATACGGAGCAAGTGAGGAGAGCAATAATGAGGGTTCATTTGGGAGTGGATCAGGTGTTGGGAGGCAGTGAAGGTGGCTGAAATCTGGATGGGATGCTACAAGGTCCCTACTGTGTCGCCCTCACTACTCAGCAACGTTAAAGAGCATCACACAACGTTGAGCATTTTGGAGTTCTTAGGTCAGTGCAGAAGGGCTGGAGCTTCACCCTGGGTCTGATCCACACTCAAACCAAGGAGACTGGGACTCAGGAGCACAGAAGGCAGTGGAAGAACACAGCGGAAGTAGTGGGGAGGCTTTCAAATTCAACTCCTGGAATTTGGGTTCTGTCCAAGTTTCACCAAGATTTCCAGAGAAACACAGAGGCCCCAAGCAATGAAGAGTCCAAGGACATTTCTTGTAGTGGCCTCCAAAATTAGCAGAAGTCTTGGATCACAGAGACCCAGCAGGAAAAAGATGGTACACTTGGGTTATGTGAGGAGCGTTTAATAAAGAGACTATGTAATAATACAAAGAGCAGCACGGAGATCCTACAAGTTCAGTAACGGGTGAGAGTCGCTGCGAGAGCAAGGACAGTGAGAAGTTGCTAAAACTCAGAGAAACAGAGAGAGCTGTGTCACGGTGAGGCTACCTGGGGGAACCTGGGAAATTCAGTTGAGAGCTGCAGCCAGCCCCCAGTGACCCCACAGGAAGGGAGCTAGACGAACAAATATCCCAACCTTTCTCCACCCTCCCTCCAATCTCCTGTCCACTGTCCAAACTCAGCGAGAAGCCAGAGGATAAAGAAACCTGTCCATCCAGTCAACACAAGTCAACCCCCTGGGGCACAATACAAGATGAAGACTTGTATTCTTCTTGGGTGGACACTGGGCCTCGGGGGGAGGAAGAGAGAGCGGAAGATGTGCTACACAACTCTAGCACATTAGTTTTCAGGCAGAAATAACAATGAAGCGGAAAGAATGCACTTGTACTTAATCTCTCCTATTTATCAAGCATTCTGTACCCCAAACTTCACAAAATTTAAAAAAAAAAGCTTCTGTTCACCATAACAACTCTAGCGGTGGGGGCAGGGCAGATATTGGTATTACAGAGTGAGAAAGCCAAGGTTCAGAGAGGTTAAGAGGCTGGCCCAAAGTCACAGAGCTGGTAAGCATCAAGTTTAGTGTTCAAACCCAGAATGCACACAGAGGGAAAGGGAGGCTTTGGGTTGATACATAAAATCCTATTTTACCACTTCTGATGAGAAAGAAAACAATGTACTTCTTTTACTTAAATAGTTGTTCTACTGGCTTCTACCTTCATAAGAGATTAACCATTTCAGTTTTCAACAGAGCGCTTTTAGTAATGAATTTACAGAAGACCCGGTATGTCTAGCATAGAAGTGACAGGCACTATTAAATGGAACTACAAGGACCAGTAAGCATCTTTGGTTTAAAAGGCAATGTGATTTTTTTTAATATGAAATTTTATTTCTTTTTTTGGCCACACCCTCTGCAGTGGAAGCGCAGTCTTCACCACTGGACCACCAGGGAAGTCCCCAAATTTTAATTTTTTTAAAAGGTGTAAGAATTGCAAATACAAAGTGATTTCTCAATCACGCATACATCCATATTTCTTTCTCAGATGAGACCTGCCTCCTGCATCACTCCCTTCACCAGGTCCTTTGAAGGGGACAAAAAGAAGGACCTCCTCATCTCCATTTCCTTTAAAGACAAGCAGGACCGTGCGTAACACTTGAGAAAAGCAAAGTTCTCCTTTATACCACAGCTGGTCTAGAAAACTGGAATGAGTTGGAAAGTAAATATTAGCACTGAACTGCAGCTGGCAGCGTGTTTACTTTTCAGTGCATTTCCTTCTGAATCAAAAGAAATTTTACTTTTGAATGAATTGAACAAAGCACCACCTAGTGGTAGTCAGAAATATTTAAAAGTGAAGAGTTCAGGGAACACAAGAAAATACGGAACGAATTCACTATCGGTTTACTTTACCAGGTAACTTTCAATATTAAAATATTGAAGGGTTTACATAGTTGGGGTTGGGGTGGGGGGCTATAACTGTAAAAAGTCAGGCTGATAAACTCCTGTTGAACCAAGTATCCCTGAATACTCCTTTCTTAATGCACATGCTGTGTCATGTACACAGCCACTGGCACACAGATTCTACTTGCGTAGAGAAATACACTCTCCCCACATTTCAAAATTTTCATTTCAAAACTAGCAGGCTACCTGAATGGGAAGGAAGTCCAAAAGGGAGGGGATATACGTCTATGTATGGCCGATTCATTTCGTTGTACAGTAGAAACTTACACACAGTTGTAAAGCAACTATACTCCAATAAAAATTAATTTAAAAAGAAAAACTAGCAGGCTATGATCGCTTGCTTCACTAGATGTGTCAATGAGCCTGGCAGTGTCCCTTCTGTGCGTAGCCTCCAGTCACCTCCACTCTTCTCAAATCTTGATCCATTCACCCGTCTCTCTGAAGGAGCTGCTGTGCCTGTGACTTCACACAGAAGAGGGGAGCCGTCACAGAGAAACTCTCACCTTCCTGCCACTGAAGTGACACACTTCCCTCCTGAGAGGACAGAGAGGTGTCTTTTTTCCATCTGAGCTCGAGCCTACTACTTCCATCTGAATATCGGCATCTCTCTTGGAACGTTCCTCTTTCTGCCGTCTCCAGGCACCTCCCTGCAGACTCATCCCCAGCTTCCTTACAGTGGGCTGTCTCTCCCATCCTGGCAGCGGCGGTGGTGGTTTAGTTACTAAGTCGTGTCTGATCCCTGCGATCCCATAGACTGTAGCCCTGCAGGCTCCTCTGTCCATGGGATTCTCCAGGCAAGAACACTAGAGTGGGCTGCCATTTCCTTCTCCCTCTCCCATCCTCCAAGCAGACAAACCTCACATTTATTCAGTGACCGCTTCTATCTATCCTTAGTCCTGTTTCCCTTCTTTACAGGTTATCTGCCTTTTCTGTCCCCAGTTCTTAATCTGCCATTTGTTCCTTAACCAAATGGATTCTGGGAACTTAAGGCCTCTCCGCAGCATTGACCTCAGCGGTCATTCCTTCCTTCCTGAAGTGATCTTTGTCCCTTGATTTCTATGGCACTCTCCTGCTTTCTCCCACCACCCTCACCTCCTTGGCTTGTAGATGGCCACCTTCCGTCTCACTGTGTTCACACAGGTCTCTCCCTGTGTCTTCTTCATGCTGGCTTCCCTCTGTGTCCAAATGTTCCCTTTCTACAAGTGACAGAAAAAGAGAAGATGTAGAGACACAGAGAGGGAGGGCACGTGAAGCTGAGCCAAAGTAGAGTGATGCAGCTACAAGCCCAGGAAAGCCAAAGAAGGCAGTGATACCCAAAGCCAGGACAGTAGCATGGAACAGATCCCCACGAAGAGCTTCCAGCAAGAACCAACCCTGCTCACACCTTGTTTAAGTGCTGGCCCCCAGAACTGTGACAGAAGACACTTACTGGGTCTTACCCAGTCTGTGGTAATTTGTTATTGTTACTGTTCAGTCACTCAGTCATGTCTGACCTTTTGAGACCCCATGGACTGCAGCATACCAGGCTTCCCTGTCCTTCACCATCTCCTGGAGCTCACTCAAACTCATGTCCATTGAGTTGGTGATGCCATCCAACCATCTCATCCTCTGTTGTCCCCTTCTCCCACCTTCAATCTTTCCCAGTATCAGGGTATTTTCTCATGAGTCAGCTCTTTGCATCAGGTGGCCAAAGTATTGGAGCTTCAGCTTCAACATCAGTCCTTTCAATGAATATTCAGGGTTGATTTCCTTGGGACTGACTGGTTTGATCTCCTTGCTGTCCAAGGGACTCTCAAGAGTCTTCTCCAATACCATAGTTCAAAAGCATCAATTCTTGGGTGCTTAGCCTTCTTTAGGATCCAACTCTCACATCCATACATGACAACTGGAAAAACCATAGCTGTGACTAGATGGACCTTTGTCAGCAAAGTAATGTCTCTGCTTTTTAATACGCTGTCTAGGTTATTTGTTAGAGCAGCCCTATTGCACAACCTTTGTGGCCAGAAGTGCCACATTTACACAAAGAGAAGCTCCTCTGAACTGGCTGAAAACTGTCATACGTGGAATAAAACCTCCAAAAACTCAGCTGAACGCTGGCTTTAGCAGACAAGCAGCAGGCAGGCAGGAGTTAACAGGCAAGCTGGCCCCTGATACCCTGACAACCAGGATCAGCCCCCCACAGCGGGGTGGAGGTGCTGGGCGAAGAGCCTGCAGAGGTAGTGATGACTGCTGACCTGGGATCCGGGGAAAGGAGACCAAGTCTCCCAAAAAGGGAGAGCTGACTACAAGCCAGAGGAGATGGAGAACAGAAACTAGCCTGGGCTAGTCAGCTGACAAGATCACACTTTAGGACAATGGAACCAGGTAGCTGCCACTGGTTCCGCTACCCCTGGACACTCAAACTGCACTGCTGTCCCACTGAAGAACTCCTCAGTGGTCCCTTCCTCTTGGCATTGTTGCGAAGAGTTAAAGCCGCAGGTGGTAGCTAGCATCTGACTGGCTGAGCTCAGGTCCCCAGCTGCCCATGCTAACTTCCAGGAGATGGAAAGAGGTTACCTGTCTGCTTCTGCCTCTTCCATGAGAGGGAGGCCTTTCTCCGCCCAGCCTTATGCAATGGAAGACTCACCCAACACAGAAACAAAGTTTGGATGCTGAGTAGGCAAAGGAACTAACAAGCACCCCCCACAGTGAAACTATGCAATCGAAGCATCAGAAAAAACCCAAGTAGGACCTGAAACCAGAAAAGCAGAAGCCTGCATCTCACCTTATGGAGAAGGCAATGGCACCCCACTCCAGTACTCTTGCCTGGAAAATCCCATGGATGGAGGAGCCTGGTAGGCTGCAGTCCATGGGGTCGCTAAGAGTCAGACAGACTGAGAGAAGACTGAGAGACTTCACTTTCACTTTTCACTTTCATGCTTTGGAGAAGGAAATGGCAACCCACTCCAGTGTTCTTGCCTGGAGAATCCCAGGGACAGCGGAGCCTGGTGGGCTGCCGTCTATGGGGTCACACAGAGTCCGGCACGACTGAAGTGACTTAGCAGCAGCAGCAGCATCTCACCTTAAATGGTCTGGGAAATGAAGGGAAACTTCATTGATTGAGATAGGAATGGTTGTAAATGTGTTTTCATTTCACTGGGCTAGGGCGGACGGAACAATACCTTGTAGGGAGCATTTGAAAGGAAAACTCCAGGTTTGGCGTAATTCCCGAGTCCCGGACCGCAGACGCAACTCTCGAGGAGTCGCAGGGGCGAGCAGCGGCGGGTGACTGCGCATGCGCAGCGCGAGGCGTGGGCTCGGGGTCCACCTGCTGGAGCAGTTTTTCTCCAACTTTTCTTTCGTTGAGCCTTCACTGTGCAGGGCTGTCACTGCCCAGCACTGTGGAGATTAACAGAAGTGGGCCCAGCTGCATAGTCTAGGATGAGTTCCCCAAATAAGAGCAAAGGAGGGCCGGTTCATCAAGAAGACAGTTCGTGATGGGGACTGGAAGCTGGGTTTTTTTTCATTTCAGGATTCACAAGACACGTTGGCCCTGGAGCAGAGGATTTCTGTGGTTCTGAGACTGGGTGCAGGGCTCTCTGTGGCTCTCAGGGGTCTGCACCTCACCCTGATGACCAGGGCAGGGAACAGATGCCTGTTAGAAGCTTCAGGGCCCTTCCTGGCCCATCTCCTTCCTCCCCCTTTCTCATGCTGCTCCAGAATCTATCAGCAGAAGAGAGGCTGTTCTCAGCAGGTCTGTTCTCGCTGTTTGTGTGACTCATGGCTTTTTGGCCAGAACTTCTCTCTTGCCCAAGACTTGTCTGTATACACACAGCCCAGATCAGCTGAGTTTTATCACTGCTCCCTAGATTTCTCCAGCTTCCCTTTTCCTGCTGGAAAGACCAGTACTTCCTCCCACCTGCTCCCACGTGTCACCTTAGGGCTTCCTGGGTCTGTGCCCCACATTTTGGAGACATACCCAGGATGCTATAGAACAAGTTTAGATTGTTGCTGGGGGACTAATTCACTGCTAAACAATGTCGATAAATACCTTTGGGGATAGACCAAGGAGGCTCTTGTTACCGTGGAATGCCCACGTAGTGATCACTGATTAGAAGACAGTATTTCTGGGGCCACCATCCTTGGGTCTGACACCTTAATTCATAGGGACAAGCCCAGCCCCAACCAGCCTTCTTAAAAATACAGTTTGACTGTGATTAAAAATAGAACAAGACAAAAAGCCCCCCAAAATACAAAACAAAGTAGGCCTGATTAAATCCACTGATATTAAGTGTAGAGCTTGAAGAGTGTTTATGAACTGATGTCCCTGTGTAACTGCCACACAGTTCCAGATATGTATGTGATTGGGCTTGAGAGTCTGAGTCAATTGGAGCCAGTTCCCTACTGCGGGATGGGAGCACCCCAGACAGTGGTTCTCACACATCAGAATCACCTGGAGGGCTTGTTATAACACGGATTGCTGGCCCCCACCGCAGAGTTTCTGATTCAGTAGGTGTGAGGTGGGCTGAGAATCTGCATCTCTTAACAAGTTCCCAGAAGATGCTTATGCTGTTCTTCAAGACCACACTTAGAGAACACCTCCCCAACCCGGGCTCAGAGATTGCCAGTAAGTGTTAGTTAACCATACAAAGAAGGAAGGGTTTTTTTTTTTTTTTAGAAGGAAGTTTTAACCACAGCAGTTTTGATGAAAATGAATCAGCCAGGTACTTCGCTGGTGGTCTTTCAATTCTGGCCTTCAGGTGCCTGGCCCAGAGAACCCTTTGATGCAGTCTGTTTCCAGCAGATATAAGCATAGATTGCATCAGCGCATCACCTCTTGAGACTGCTTACCAGGGAATGAATTAGTCCAAAGAGCTCCAAAGGATCAGTATGATTTTAAAGTCTAGAAGATTCACCATACCCTTTTATGGTCAGAGAAGGGATACTGACAAATTTGTTTGAGATCCTCAGAGGGAGATTAACCAGTCAGTACTTACGTTAGGACATTTTAAACATTTTAAAATAGAGCCCTGTGGCATAACAAGAAATACATATATTTAGTCTTTGTTCCCAGTTCCTGACACACAGTTCCTAAAACCGTTGGAAACTCTGGGGAGTGATAAGTGTCCTTTGTATGCGCATGTGATGACTGGTACCTGGAGGCACGTAGATGGCTTCTGGATGGAGCTGGTCTCCAAGGCATGAGCAGAAGGGTGGAACTTTCCATTCCACCAAATTTCCCACCCCTGACTGGAGACTGAGCTCAATCACCAATGACTAATGATTTCACCAGTCATTCCTAAGTAATCAAACCTCCATAAAACCCCTAAACCATGGGTTTGGAGAGCTTCCTGGTGGATGAGAACAATGAAGTACTAGGAGGGTGGCCTGCCTAGAGAAGGCAGGTCATGCTTTGCCCTATACATTTCTTCTGTTTGGCTGTTCTTGAGTTGTAGCCTTACAATAAACCAGTAATAGTAAGTGAAGTGCTTTCCTGTGTTCTGTGAACCATTCTACCAAATTATTGAATGAGGAGGGAGATCATGAGAACTCCTATTAATAGCCAGTTGGTTAGTCAAAAATACAGGTGACAGATAGTCTGAGACTTTTGACTGGGTAGTCCTATAGAATCTGCAAAATAACTCTGGGTAGTTAGGGTTAGAATTGAATTGTAGGACACCCAGTTGGTGTCTGGAGAATAAGAAGAATAGGTTAGTGTAAAAAAAAGCATCAACACATCTGGTGTCAAAAGTGCTGTGATTAAGGACAGCTAAGCACATTTTATGTGACCCCAATCACCTAAAATGTGCATTTTTGTTTTCGTATTCATTTTTCTGAACCTAGAAATTTTTTCATAATTTTCCATATATTCCATATTTTTAAACAATTATTATATATTCCTTTTATAATCAGAAAAGAAACAAACTCCTGTTGAAAATTCAATTAACTATCAGGAATAAAAAAGAATTTTATTCAAACCAAATGGAGGATTATAACCCTAGAAACAGATTCTCAGAAAGCTACAAGAACCGTCCCAACTGTTAGAAGGCATAGTCATATACATTTTTGAGACAAAGGTCATATATCAAAATGACACACTGATATTTTACATAAAGGTCACCAAGGATACGTAGTCCAGGTAAGCTTGTACTAAGTGAGCAGCAAGTCACCATGACCCCTACGGAGCTGGAAAAGAGCACTATTATTTTAAGAAGTTACATTGCTAGCCTCAGAACAAAGAAAAAAATTGGTTTTTATGGTTGAGCAGGCACTCCCATCTTTGAGGAGCTCTGGTTAATGTGTAATGCACATTACGGAGGGAGAAGGCCCAAACAGAGAGAATTCTGTGTTTAATTGTTTTCTTGTCCTGTCTTAAAATATAAATTTTATTTTCCAGGGAAAGCAGCAATAGGGATTCAAGGAGTTTAAATGATTCACTGATTGACACTTCTTGCTGCCTCTAGCAGCTGGAGTTAAGAGTTTCTGTATAAGATATTTACATTTCTTCCTATACACACACACACACATATCAAACACATAAATATCAAAGTGTCCCTGGGCTGTTTCTCAGTGCTGTTTGAATCTACAGTGTACAAGAAATAGATTTTTAAACAATAGTATTTCTATAGTTTTTTTTTTTTTCTTTCTTTCTTTCTTAAAAAGAAGCATGGAGGTAGAGCAGTGTTTGGATATGGAGGGAAGGTGTTTTGTGTTTTTTGTTTTTTGAAGAAAAAGTAAACCATCCACGTTTAGTGTGGAATGATTCTGCCCCTCATGATTCATTTTAATCCCCTGTGATTATTTAGTGTGAGTTCTGCTAGCCAGTGGCTGTTCTGTGAGCAAACATTCTGGCAACTCTTTCTTTAGAAAGAAATGCACTTGCAAACGGGATTTGCACTATCAACTCTCTTCCAAGCCTCCTGGGCTGAGGGGGAAGTGATCAAAATGACATATTACACCCAGATGTATTCATAAGGCTTCATCTTATCATCACACTGGGGTGGGACTTCCTCTGGGTCATTCCAAGGCTGTGGGCACAAGTGTCAGCAGTAGTGAAAGCAGATTCAATGCTAACCACTTGGCATGATCCTGAAGACAGGCCCAGCTGGGCCATTCTGCCCTGGGAGACAATCATGACTCTTTCCACTCCCAATAGGGCAAAGGGCAACCCTTATATGCAGCTGCTCCTACTTTTCAAAAGTTGCAACCCATCAGTCAAGTGTTTAGTTGACCTCTTTTAAATCTAAAAAACAAAAATAAAGGAATGTTTTTTCAGAATGTGAAATGAAACAGAGAAGTCATGAATGACCCATCCTTCCTACATTTCAGGTTCTTTGTTAATATGTCCCTAAGCTCAGGTTCTGGAGAAGGAAATGGCAACCCACTCCAGTATTCTTGCCTGGAGAATTCCATGGACGGAGGAGCCTGGGAGGCTACAGTCCATGGGCACACAACTGGGCAGCTAACATACTCACACACAAACTCAGGTTCACCCAGTCCCTCTCAGGGTCAGGGGCTTGTGGCTTTTCAACGCAGCCCTGTCCATCATTAAACAGCTCTAGTTGGTAAAGAGCTGCTGCTGCTGCTAAGTTGCTTCAGTCGTGTCCGACTCTGTGCGACTCCATGGACGGCAGCCCACCAGGCTCCCCCGTCCCTGGGATTCTCCAGGCAAGAACACTGGAGTGAGTTGCCATTTCCTTCTCCAATGCAGGAAAGTGAAAAGTGAAAGTGAAGTCGCTCAGTCGTGTCCAACTCTTTGCGACCCCATGGACTGCAGCCTACCAGGCTCCTCCGTCCATGGGATTTTCCAGGCAAGAGTATTGGAGTGGGGTGCCATCGCCTTCTCCGTGGTAAAGAGCACGTACTCACGTTGAGCCGGGGTCTGCCAAGAAGGCCTTGGCAGGGCTTCTGGAGAATGTCAGGTAAAGTGCCATCCCTCCGCCACAGGACAACGTTTTGAGTACCTTTTATTTCATTTTCTCTTCAACTCTTGTTATTCAGAACAAGCATTTTAAAGGCTCTCAATTGTTCTTCAAATTACCTGATTGAAATATCCCTCACTCTGTCTAGCTCTCTACCAGACACTCTGCAGCCTATTGAAGTGCTGAATCTGTACTTGAACGCTGTGCGGAGACCCAAGCATTGTAATCTTTATTAATTGACACTACTGTTTGCAACCTGTCTGACTTCTGAAAGTCAGCCTTGACATTGTATTAGCTCAAAATGAGCTTGTGGTCAGCTAACCCCATGCCTCTCCCCAAACTCAAGGTCCTTATTACATGAACTTCTATTAAACCACCTGTGTTTCATTATTTGAGCCACAATATAGGACTTTATGGGGCTTCCTTGGTGGCTCCGACAGTGAAGAATCTGCCTGCAATGCAGGAGACCGGGGTTCGATCCTTGGTTAGGAAGATCCCCTAGAGGAGGAAATGGCAACTCCAGTATTCTTGCCTGGAGAATTCATGGACAGAGGAGCCAGGTGGGCTACAGTCCATGAGGTTGCAAAGAGTCAGACATGACTGAAGTGAGTTAGCTCACACACGCACATAGGACTTTATATGTGCCGGTTTAATAGTGAAAAAATGGATTCTCAGGGAAAGTAGGCATTTCATCTAAGATTCTGCAACTAGTAACCAAGATTTGAGCATACTAATCCTTGAGAGTACATTGAAATCTTTTTCATTCCTGACCCTATCATTCAAAAAATGATCAGCATCAAAGCAAAACCATTTTTAGAACAGTTGCATGTATCAGGCATTGTTTAAATGCTTTTTGTAAATTAATGAACTCAATCCTCATAACCACTTTATTGTTGTGGTTGTGTTAGTCGCTCAATCGTGTCCGACTCTTTGCAACCTCATGGACTGTAGCCCACCAGGCTCCTCTGTCCATGGGATTCTCCAGGCAAGAATACTGGAGTGGGTTGCCATTCCCTTCCCCAGGGGGTCATACTGGCACAGGTATTGAACCCAGGTCTCCTGCATTGTAGACAGATTCTTTACTGTCTAGTCCACCAGGGAAGTCCAACCACTTTATGAGATATATCCTATTATCATCCACATTTTAGGATTGAAGAAGCTAAGACACAGAGACATTAATAACTTGCCCAAGATCACAGAGTTGATATTCATATACAGAGCTGGGATTCACAGCCAGGTAGTCTGACTTCAGGAGAACTAGGCTTAACCACTATCCTGCTTCAAGCAACGTTTCCACTTCTCTGTTATCTACAGATTTAGAAAAATGTCTTTGATTTTAAGAGCATAGTAGTTTATTTATTGACCAGTATTTGCTGCCTTCCAAGTCTTATGCTTGGCACTTGATACACATATACAGCCAGATGAGAGGGGCTTGGGCACAGGGTGATTTCAGATGTAAGTGACAGAAACCTGGCTCAGGCCAGCCAAAAAGGAGGGGTCTATTATATCCAAAGTGTAAGAGGAGTAGATCTTGATTTAGAGGCGTTAGGATCTAGAGGCCAAGTGGTTAGACGATGGGTGGGATTTATTTTCTATAGAAGATTGGGAGTGGCCCACCAGGCAGAGGTAAACAGGAGCCACCTTTAGCAGATGAAGGTCTTTGGTTACAAGCAATAAGATGCCCCTCCTGGCTACCTCAAAGGCAAAGGAAATGGCCTAGACGGCATGGGGTGGCTTTTAGAATCGTCAAGTGAATGGAGGAATGAGGCTCACCAGCAAGAAGAGCTAGGGCACCTTCAGGGATCCCAGCAGCATGAGATTAACTGACAAGCATCTTCCCTATCACTTCCCACTATAACTGCTTCTCTGTGGTGAATTCAACTGTCTTTCCACCAAGATCTATAAAAGAATTCCTCAAACATGGTGGGCTGGTGGTGACTCTCATCTTTCTTGTGTCATTCAACCATAAGGTAATCATGTTGGTCTGATTCTATTCTTTGGCTTTTTTTTTAATTGGTAAAGAACAACAACAACAAACAAACATATAAAGGGCTTTCCTGATGGCTCAGCAGGTTGAGCTCTGCAGGCTCAAGAATCTGCCTGCAATGCAGGAGACATAGGAGACACGGGTTCAATCCCTGGGTTGGGAAGATCCCTGGGAGAAGGAAATGGGAATCCACTCCAGTATTCTTGCCTGATAAATCCCATCAACAGAGGAGCCTGGCAGGTTACAGTCCATGGGGTCACAGAGTTGGACACAACTGAGCACAAAGCACATACTGAGGCATAATTGACACTGATATACCAAGAGGAATTTCAAACAATTAGATAAATAATATTTAAATAGCAATAATCAAATTACTTTAAGCAATTCAAGATATAAGACATCTGGCTCATATCAATAGCGTTTCTGACACAAATTCAACTTTTCTATCAAAATTTGGGGACAACTGGCTAATCTTTTGCAACAAAATATAAAATAAAGTGATATTTCTAAAGTATATCTTCCATAAAAATTGATTTCGGATGTATGGAAAATTTTAAACCATGAAAGTAGGAGAATGAAATTTGGATGAATGTGGATTATACTTCTTTCGTGGTGTGCTCAATGCATGTGCCTCTATTCCCATTTGAGAATGCCCTTTCTCCATGTGCCCACCTCAGGATAAGCCCCGTATAGCTGGTGACTCCACCACTCCCTGGACATAGCTTATTTGTCATGCGGCAGTAGGGGTAGGGAGACAGACCAATCTACTACTGAACGGACTGTGTGAATTAGCTTCTCTTTCCTATGAGTTGAAACTGGAGCACAGAGATACTAGTCTACATGTCAGTGGTGCTCAAACTTGGGTGGCCACAGTGTGGATAAACCACTTCTCAGAGAAGAATGAAGCACATTCTTAGAGATAGGCAGAGAGCAGAGAACAGGAAAACTCAGAGAAATGGAAATGATGCTTTGGTGACAGGTAAGGTTTTAGTTTCCAGTTCTAGAATCTCATGTAGCCTTGTTAAATCTCCTACCTCCAGGTTCCAGTTTAAATCACAAATATTGCATTGAGTTTTCCTTCAATTAAGCCAGCTCCCTGTGCTTTCAAATAAAAAAGCCTGAAGCAATAATCTTGGCAAAATACTTCTAATATTATATCACAAGCAAAGTTCCTAAAAGAAAAGTTATTTTAAAATCTGTCCTCATAAAAATTAAAAAACACAAACAGGATTAAAGAAAAGAATAACTCTGGACCGAGAACTACACATATATGCAAAGAGCTACATTCTCGATATCACTGAAAACCATAACAAAAGGTACAATGCTAATAGAAGCATCAGCAAAGTTCTTTAAAATAGGCCATTTCCAATAAAAGAAATAGAAACAATCACCTTATGTGTAAAATCTTCAAGTGCAAAAGAAACCGCAATGAAATACTGTTTTTGGTCCAGCAGTTAGACAAAGTCTCCTGACTGGCCTCCCATTTTCTTTAAGTGAAAAGGTGAAAGTTCTCAACTTAAAAGAAAGAAAAAAGTTGTACTGAGGTAAGAAGGAAAAAGAGAATTATGCTAGTTTTGCATAAGTCTCACCTCAAACTGCAGAATTACAGCCACAGTGCATGATCAGTGCTTGTTAAGATGGGAAAGGCATTGAATTCATTCTTGTGGTAAGATATTTGGGGATGTGGACCTCATTTACATAACTTCGCTAGAGTACATTTTTATCATTGTTCTAGTTTACAATTGGTATTGTTAATCTCTGAGTATGCCTAATTTATGAATTAAATTTTATCCTAGGTATGTATGGATAGAAGAAGACACAGTACATTTAGGATTCAGTACTATCCACAGTTTTAGGCGTTCACTGGGGGTCCTGTACCATATTCCCTGAGGATGGTGGGTTGAGGGGGCTGCTGGAGTCTTTCTTTAACACAGCAGCCAGAAGGTGCCTTTTCTAAAAAATATTTTATTTATTTTTGGCTGCACTGGGTCTTAGTTGCGACACTAGGGATCTTCTATTGCGGTACGCAGACTTCCCTCTAGTGTGGTACAGAGGGCATCTTTTGAATTATAAGTTGGAATATGTCACTCCTGTGCTCCAATCTCTCCATCTTGTCTAGAGAAAGCCACAATCCCTGGGACAATGTAGGAGCCCCCATTTCCTCAGTAACCACCTCTCTTCTCACTCTTCCCTTTGCCTCCCCCACTTCCCTACTCCAGTCTCTGGCCTGGTTGATGCTGTTTCAATATACGTGCGTTATCCAACCTCCAGAACTTGGTGCTCCCTCTGCCAAAAATGCTCGTTCCCTAGATATCTCCATGGCTGCTCCTTCACCTCCTCCAAGCCTTTGCTGAAAAGTCACCATCTCATTGGATGGCTTCCCTGGCCACTGTGCTTGAAATGGACACCCTGCCTCTTCCTCCTGTTTTATATGTCTCTATAGTATTTAACCACTTTGTGGTATAAAGCTTTCTCACTTAATTGTTAATTGGCTATCTTTTCATACCAAGAATGCAAGCTTCATGAAGGCAGTGATTTATCCCCAGCCTTCAGTACATAGGCAGGCACACAGCAGCCACTCAATAAACAAATGTTGAATAAATGAATAAAAAGAGAATAATATCAGTGTTGTGCAGCATCTGGGAAGATTGCTTCCATGAACTACTGATGAGAATGTAAAGTGGTACGAGTTTCTGAAGGATGATGTGGCAATAAGAATCAAAATTCTTACAAATCTGTATCTCTGGTGTAACATTGACTTTACTTCCAGAAAATTATCATAAGGAAATAATATACTAGTTAGAACCTTTTTGGTTGCAAAAACCAAGAAACCACATGTTCTAGGCCAGATAATAATGGTGGAAGGACTTATAACAAGGGTAAAAGGGAGAATGCATTATGTGGAATGTTTAGGTATCTCTGCCACTCCCACTGTCTTTAGTCTGGCTCCCCAGGAAACATGGAGAGATAGGGATTTGCATGCAGAAAGTTTAACAGATGACCCCCTTTAAATCAATAAGTGTAAGAGAGTGAAGAAAGGAGAATTGGACAGAGGGCAAGGTTAAATTGAGATGTTATAATCAATGCCATGGAGAGCTTTGGAGCTGCCCAAATATTGAGGCCAGGAGCCCAGGCCTTTATACCCACATATCAACCAATCATTGGATGTAGGCTGCCCCTATGTGGAGAAGGTGTGTGACATTAGTCCAAACAGCTCTTTCAGTCCAAGGGCAGGTCCTGGGATCAACTCAGCTGTGAGCCATCAGCAACAGACATTCCTGGCCTCTGGGGGAATGGATACTTCACTCCTGATGGGGAGGATATGGGTAGGACACCCCAACATCTACTCTACTTACAGAACTTAAAAGTGTGTGTTCTTCCAAGACAAAGAATAATTGGGCTAGATTCTTTAATGCTGTCAGGGCTTCTCTCTTATTTTTTAATTCAACTCGTTCACACTAGATTGTTTTCTGTTTCTTGTTCCTCACAGTCAAAGATGATTTCCAACAGCCCCTAATTTAAACATTTTAGCTTCATCCTCAGAGACAGAGAAATTCTGAATGACCCAGCTTGGGTCAGTGTTCATCCACAGATCTACCAAATAACTATGGTAGCGGGTAAAATCTCACAGTATTAACATGTTATAACCATTGGGATTCAAGGACAGAGAAAGGGGAAAATCCATGCTTGCATGTGCCACATCTATAAATGAAAGTGAAAGCCTCTCAATCATGTCTGACTCTGCAACCCCATAGAATTCTTCAGACCAGAATGCTGGAGTGGGTAGCCTATCCCTTCTCCAGGGGATCTTCCCAACTCAGGGATCAAACCCAGATCTCCCACATTGCAGGCAGATTCTTTATCAGCTGAACCACAAGGGAAGCCCAAGGATACTGGAGTGGGTAGCCTATCCCTTCTCTAGCAAATCTTCCCGACCTAGGAATCGAACTGGGGTCTCCTGCATTGCAGGCAGATTCTTTACCAACTGAGCTATCAGGGAAGCCCACCACATCTGTAAAGCCAGAGAAAAAATTATTCAAAGGATATAAACTAAAATGTTAACTGTAGCTATTTTTTGCTAGTGGAATTAAGAATGGTTTCTCTTTACTCTTTTTCTTTTTGCATATATATCTTTGTAATTGTTATGTGTAGAAAAATAATATTTTTGTAATTGGAATATTTTTTAAAAGGAAAACACAGGCATCTGGCTCTGGTCCTCTGTACAAAAAGGGCCACCAGGTATAGGGCATAGAAAGACTTCATATAAGGTGAGATTTTCTGAGAACTGGTGTGAAAGACCAGCTTGACTTTGCAAAGCTTATTGCACTGAATTGCACAGAAATGAAACATGGAAAGGCCAAATATTCAGCAGTTACAAGTAATCTTCTGACATCCTGGTGCTCCCTAACCCTCTATGATGAGTCCAAGTTGTAAGTGCAAACTTTAAACAAGACCTTCCACTTGCTTTTGCCAAAATACAGGGTGGAGCAGGGCAATGTAAACCATCAGCCAGAAGGTTATCAATATCCTAGCATGCTCCACACTGGGTGGTTCATCATGGAGACAGACTATTTGAAATCACCGAATTAGCTTTTATATTTACATTAATATATGCAACTGACTTTTGCTGAGCATCTATGTGCTGGGAAATATAAAGAAAAACACAACAGAACCCTACTTTAAGCTAAGGATCCAGTGGGTAGAGAGGTAGAATATGTGTGTCTGTCTGTGTATTACTTACAAATATATATACATATATATGTATATGTATATGTATATACACACACACACACACAAGTACATATTTAATGGGGCTTCCCTGGTGGCTCAGTGGTGAAGAATCTGCCTGCAATGTAGGAGACCTGTGCTCAGTCCCTGGGTCAGGAAGATACCCTGGAGAAAGGCATGGCAACCCATTCCAGTATTCTTGCCTGGAGAATTACATGGACAGAGGAGCCTGGTGGGCTACAGTCCATGCAGTCACAAAGAGTTGGACCTGACTGAGTGACTAACACCTCACCCTACCTCACATATTTTATATATTTGCATATATATATACTCAATTATAAAAAATGTAGAGTGATTTTAGACCCATACTTGAACTTAAAGCACAAGTTCTCTGGGAGTTAAAGAATTATTACTTCTGGTTGGGATGACTTCATAAAGAATTTCAGTTTAAATGACTGTTTTGGGATTTCAGCTGAACAATTTCATTGTATGTCTATGTTGTATCAATATATCATTATATGTATTACTATTATGTATTTAACATATCATTATATATTTTAACACTATATATAACGCATATATGTCTGCTGCTGCTGCTAAGTCGCTTCAGTCGCGTCCGACTCTGTGCGACCCCATAGACGGCAGCCCACCAGGCTCTCCCGTCCCTGGGATTCTCCAGGCAAGAACACTGGAGTGGGTTGCCATTTCCTTCTCCATATATAATGCATATATGTCTATATATATCAATACATGTATATGTGTGTATATATATATACACAGGTTCTGCTTTAACCAAGTATCTGTATTAGCATATCCCTATACTGCCATGGGATGCACAGGCTTGAAAACTAATGGGAGGGCCTAAAGAAGAACTGGCATTAAATATTTTCAATTAAACTAAATTCTAACTCCCAACTTTGGGGGAAGAAAAAGAAGGGGACAGATTCTAGGTCCTGAGGGTCTACACCGTGGGGAATGTGCACACCATCCGACCTGACCCCCTCACTCTAAGAGATGTCTGACCCTGATTACAGTAAGACAGCAAACATCACTCTTCCCTGAAGGAGATTATATTGTTAAAATAAAAAAAAGGAAAAAGCACCTGGAGAAATCAATTAGTCATTTTGTCACATTAAGTAATGGGATAAAATGCAGGTTGAATGGTACGAAATCTAATGTTTCCCATCATAGTTTTGGGAGGAAAGGCTTTTGGGACTCAAGGGAGACTTTGATTGAAATTAGAGGGATGAACTAATCTTAGTGCTGGAGACTGGAAAGGGGTGGAGAACACAGAGGCAGGGCCAGGCTGAGTGAAGACCGGATATGAGAGCTCTTGCACTTTCTGGATGTTTTCTTCTCTTTGTTAAAACTAGCACTTTATTTTACCCTGTCTCTGGAGGTTATCTCTCTCCAATTTGCATTGTTCCTCAGAAGAAACACAGGAAACACAGGAAGACATACCCTAAGACAGCCGGTTTCCCTTAACAGCTTAAAAGGTACTGGGCACTTCCAGTGTTTTTAAAGCCTAGGAATCAGCTAACCCAAGCCCAGAACATGGGGAGTATTAACAAAGTCACTCATTGCTACAATCTACACTCAACAGGAAGTTAGTTATTCCATCTCAGGTTGGAATTTTTAAATCTTGTCAGTAAAATAAATTTCAGCCTGGTACTCATCTACTGAAGAACTTATTATATTTTGACCCCTTGCAATTCCTGGGTGAGCACTGTCTGGGCACTGATGGTGGGCCTAATGGTCCCATGACAGGCAAGTTCTAAGGACCTCTTCCCCTTCCTCTCTCTCCTGCTTAGCCAGCTGTCTCCCCTCTAGTCACCATTATCCTGAGAGATGTGATGGCAAGAGCTACAAGACCAATCACCTCCAGCATTTAAAAAAAATTTAACCCCACTTGGCTCAGAGGGTAAAGAATCTTCCTGCAATGTAGAAGACCTGGGTTCAATTCCTGGTTGGGGAAGACCCCCCGGAGAAGAACATGGCAACCCACTCTAGTATTCTTGCCTGGAGAATCCCAGGGACAGAGGAGCCTGGTGGGCTGCAGTCCGTGGGGTCACAAAGAGTCGGACACGACTGAAGTGAACTTGGCACACCCACACTTGTTCAATGATATTGCTTTCATTTGGTCTGCCGCAAGCACATTATAAACATTTCTATCAAAAACACTGCAAAATATTGAGTTCATAATAGGTGTTTCGTAAATACTTGTAGTTTCCTTCATCAATTGGATTCCAACTCTGTATATCTGAGCTCCTGGTGTATGTGTGTCTGCTTAGTTGCTCAGTCATGTCTGACTCTTTGTGACCCTTTGGACTGTAGCCCATCAGACTCCTCTGTCCATGGGATTTTTTCAGGCAAGAATACTGGAGTGGGGTGCCATTTCCTTCTCCAGGGGAATCTTCCAGACCCAGGGATTTGAATCCTCATCTCTTGCATCTCCTGCATTGGCAATGTACATTAATATACCAATGATCAAAATATGCCTGTGGCTAAACCTTTTTATAGAGAGAGGTGCTCCAGTTACCCAGCACTGGAGTTCTGAATCGGGAGTCCTGGATTCAAAGATTCTATCCCATGTGGTTTCTGTGAGGTTTAAATGAGAAAATGTACATTAAAAGTATTTCACACAGTTGCTGGTATACTCATTTTAAGCACTGGACAAAATTTATTAGAATTTTGTCTTACTGTCTCATCTTCTAATGAAAAGGCCAGATTTATATGCTTTTTCTTTAATTTTTTAAATTTATTTATTGGCTGTGCTGGGTCTTTGTTGCTGCATGGGCTTTTCTCTAGTTGCAGTCAGTCCGGGCTTCTCATTGCGGTGGCTCTAAGAGCATGGGCTCTAAGGGCATGCGGGCTTCAGTAGTTGCGGTTCCCTGGCTCTATAATAATGGCGCACCGCATTAGTTGCTCTGTGGCATGTGGAATCTTCCTGGAGCAGGGATTGAACCCACATCTCCTACATTGGCAGGCAGTTCTTTACCACTGAGTCACCAAGGAAGCCCTTCTATGCTTTTTTTGTGTGTGTGTGTGGTGCAGAATTGAGATGAAGCGCAGAGAAAGACTAGAACTGAAAGGCAAGAAGGCAGTGATGTAGATTATTTGCGTGCTGGGCCAGTTTCTGAATTCCCTGTATAATGAAGAATTTAGGTACCAGTCAAAAGTTAAGGAAAATAAACAGAAGCCAGAGAGATCAATTTGCATAACAGAAAATAGGGGTGGGGAGAGCACAGAAAGGCCATTAAGGCTGAGGTAGGGGAGAGAATTTGGGAGGTATGAAGGTGCTTGGCTGCAGAATAGCTGTGGCCTCAGACCGGAAGAGAGGAAAGGGAGTTTTAAGAAGTGTTCCTGTGTAGTATAAGGTGGATATCCTATAACATATGTCCCCCACCAGCATGTCCAGCCTCTTCTCCCCTGAGTCCTTGCTGAAGCTAAACTGCCCTGCCTGCCATTCTTCTTTTACAATTGCCTACCTCTTTCCTCTTATCTAATCCTCACCTCTCCCTTTCTCTTTTCTGGTTGCCTAATTCCCATCCATACCTCAAAGCTTCATTCCTCATGAAGCCTTCATGCATTTCATGAGCTGGAAATAATCTTTCTTCTGAATTCCCAGGGTATTTAATCTGTGCCCCTCTTGTGGCTCTTTCATTGTTCCATTTATAAGTCTTATCCCCAGGAGCTGCAGATTTTCAAAGATCTGGATACATGTTTGATACATCATTGCCCTTTGCCAGCATCTAGCACAATGCCTGTTATATCACAGGTACTCAGTAAATATTTGTTGATTGGATGAAGGATGGATGGATAAATTCCAAATGGCACATTGTCCTAAATGTCCGATACAAGTTCTATTTTACAACAATATACAAAGGAATTTTATCACAGGGATAGATAAAATTTAAACCCAGATTGTTTTCAATCATGGAAATACACTTCCCTGTGTTTCAGCTCTGTTGTTTAATTAGAGACTGGGTAATTCTCACCCAGAGTTCATAGCTATTTTGCTGATTTATAACTTACAATGTATTCAGCTTGAGTAAGTCATCTTATTGTAGACACCCACATTAACTGGAAAACCATGGCCATGTTAGGGAGAATTGATTTGTAGCCAAACCTTCTTATACCCTCTTGGAAACAAAATCTGGCAGCAATCCAACTGCTCAAGTCAAATAGACATTTAGCTACACTCTGCATTAGATATGCCTGGTGACCTCAGAAAAATACACACAAATGGAAATGTTGGCTTAAAGTACTATAACATGATTATAGTTCAGAACAAAAACTTTTACTTGAGAGCAGCCATAATCGCTGTACTTTTGTCTTGCGTGTATTTGAAAATGTATTTGATTTTTAAACCTACAAAAAAATTTCCAGAAGATCTGCTATACTATTTACCAGGAAATAAGTATTATTTTAAACGTGTATTCAAAACAAATTAAAAACAGAACTCTTTTACACTTTTTCCCTGATCACTCAAAACCAGTGGTCATTTTGACTTGTCAAAATAAATTATACCACAAAATTTTACAAATAGGACGTATGACATTCAGAAGATTCTGACCTAGAGTCATAGTAATACCTGTGATCCCATCATGTACTGCACTAAAACTTCCTCTTCAAGCTGAGCAATTAACAAGAAATCCATTATCTTGGGTCAGGGATAGAAAACCTTTTCATTCTGCTTTTGAATTTCAATTTCCTCTCTCTTTATACCTCTACACTCACACACACACACAGCCCTTCTATAACTTTGGAGGTGATATGATAAAAACTAAGCAAGAACTGCTCAGAAATGTGCAGTTTGTCAGTAATATGCAATTACAAATTGGTGCCCAACCAGCCAACAGCCACCTCTCCTTTTAGTATAATTTTGGTGGGATTTATCTTCTGCTACTATAAGAAGCACTATGAAGGAGAACAGTTCTTAAGGATTTTAATGTGTTTTTCAAATTTGATTTCTAAGATCCAAAATTGGTCCTATGGATATAATTTAGGCACCCTCTGGTGGTCAATAGAATACAATTAACTCCCCTAAACATTAATATGAATAATCTAAGCTTGAAGGCCAATTTAACAGCTGATGACATAAATATTCTTTTCTTCCCCCCGCTAAATAGTTTCATGGTCTAAATCCCTAAGTTCAAAGTAAATGCTGCCTCCATTATAAAGCAAACGGCTTTGTCCAGTGAAAGTGCTATTTATGAATCATAAAATGCCACACAAACATCAGGTAAGCCTCAGAGAAAAGGAGGGTGGGGAGACTCATCTAGATTAAGTATTTAGGAAAACATTATTAAAAACAGACCAAATATACTTGAAGTAAATTCACACTGTGGAAAAAAATACTTCAACTGGTAACGAACACAGGAGAGAATGTTACATATTGTGAATATTTTAAATAAATAATTTGAACCTTTATCAGTATAACTGAAGAATCGAATTTTCTATCACATTCGCAGAAATACACCCTGTGATATTTTTGTTCAACGGCAAACATTCTGCACTATTTTGGGAACTGTGCTAATACCACTGGTACTCCTAGTGTTTAGAGCTGTGCTGACATGATAAAGTGCTATAATTTTAACTTGTGATTGTGAGGCAGAAACTGCCTCATTAATTTCTGCTTCATTCAAACTGAGAAACGAATCAATGTTTACCAATGGGAATGAAGCTAAATGAGTAACAAAATGAAAACCCAAAACACTTGTGATAAGTCATTAGTTTAAAACGTAGGAAAAAAACTCAAAGGGTTTTCTAAGTTTTGTTTAGTCAACAGAACAAATAAAAATGAGAAAACGGTTTTTAGTACAGTTGAAATGGATTGTTCAGTGCACTCTTAATTTCAGTCTTGTTAAATCTGAAAAAAAGGTTGCTCTCTATACAATAAATACACCAGTATAGCATACTGCAGATGAAATCACATATCAATGCTTTAACCAAGTATGACTTCTTAGTCACACTAGATATTTATGAAACTGTAACATAAGATACTTAAATTTACTAGATATACCAACACTTCGAATATATCGAACATTCAAATAAAAGTCGTCTTCTGTTTTATCCATAATCCAGTTGATTTAAATATTTTAAAATATCACAGAATGACAACCAAACCTAGAAGGAACATTAGGGATAACTTAGTCCCATTCCTTTATTTTACAAATGAGAAAGGTAAGAACCAGAAAGAGTAGAATATTGGTCTAAAAATCGAACAACTATTTAGTAACAGAACAAACAAATCTGGCCCTTCTAGGTGCTTATGTGTTAAGCACAAAATTAAATCTTTGAATGAAAACATAAATGTTCTCAAAAGTCAATTCATTTTTGCCCTTTTAATAAACAATCTAAGTCCCCACCCATAATAATCACCCCAAGTGGTTAACGCCCTTCCTTACATTGAATTTGTAGCAGAAAGGCTATTGCTTAGTTTCCAGCTAAGTGAGAAAAGAAACATACTCTACTCCTTATCAGATAATAGGACATTATAAAAATGAATACTATTTTCAAGACATAACACTTGGATAAAGTATAGAGAGCATTTTGTTAGAGCATCAAACCATTAGGAAGTCAAAGGACTTATGGAAAGCTAGATGCTTAAAAAGGGAAACACGGCAACACTCAGCTGTATTGTTTAAAGTAGTACAATATCCTAAAAACATCTTGTGGTGCGTGTCTGTTTTGGGTCGGGGGGCGGGGTGGGGGGAGGCGCTAAGACCTGTATGGAAAAGAGGAAGGGGAGGGGAAGATAGTTTTCACCTGAGTCAAGCTGTCTGTCACTAAGATTCAGCTGTGATCAGCCATCCTTAGTGAGTACAAAGCTGGTCCAGTAACCAAGGCTTGTCTATACAATGGGAGGGTTAAGTCTGAGCACAGGACAGTTAATTTCTGACTCACCCCTAGGATATCACTCCAAAGCATGGAGAGAATTACCAACAAGCTGAGCTGTAGCATCAAAACCTTGATGCTCTGTTACCTCTCAAAGAGAGCTTAACAAAGAGGAGAACAAAACAAAACAAAACACGTTTACTCTCGGCCTTATTGGACGCACAGTTCTGAGCTGAAGAGCTTGTGAAGAAAGATTCTTTTGAATAGAATTCAGCTTCCCAAACTACAAGAAGACTCAAACATACAAAATGGCTAAGGACAAAACACACCCCCCTTGCAACTCTGCTTCTAATACTAAACAGGTTTTTCTTTTTAAACTCAAACCACGTACCATTTAAATTGGTGGGGGAATGGAGAGTGAGGGAGGTGGTCAGGGAGAAGAGCAGATGTCTAAGATTTTTCCAATTAATTCTGCCACAATACAAGTGTATCAATTTGGACACCTTGTGACCAGTGCACCCTCAGATTCCTTATCTGTGTATTGGGGGATCTTGGTCCTTCTCTGTTCAATATTCCATGCTTCTATGTGAAAGGGACATTTTAAAACAGTTTAATTATAAAGGCAAAAACTTTCCTAGATTACAAAATATATCTGGAGTTAACCTTAGTTCCCTCAACAGTCTGTAATCCCCCTGGTGCGTTGGTCGCTCAGTCGTGTCCGACTCTTCGCAACCCTATGGACTGCAGCCCGCCAGGGTCCTCTCTCCCGAAATTCTCCAGGCAGGAATACTGGAGTGGGTTGCTGTTTCCTCCTCCAAAAGATCTTCCTGACCTAGGGATCAAACCCAGGTCTCCTGCATTGCAGGCAGATTCTTTGCCGTTTGAACCACCAGGGAAGCCTTCGTAATCTCCCCGAAATTGTGTGAAAAAATTCTGGTGAGTGTTTGTATGTACATAAATATTTTTCTAGGGAGACAGTATTTCTATGAGAGACTCAAAAGGAAATTAGGACCCCCAAAGTTTGGGGACTTCTGATTGAGAGAGTAAAAGGTGTCTTTAGATCCTGCTTTATCCAGTTGGGTGAGCAGGTTCACAGCAATCTTTACCCAGTTCTAAAATCTGTCCCACAAAGCCTTCTTGAGTTTCTCATTTATCTTCATGAACTGTGTGCTTGTAATTTTTCATGAGCAGAAAGCCTGTTCAAAATCGAGTCCTTTTCATTAAAGATTTAAAATTCTGGAGATTTCAAGATTTATGTTAATATTAGTGGCTAAAGGAGAGCCATTTGATTACATCAGAAAATTTTAAGCCTATAGCATCTTAAATATTTGCCCACTGATGTTGGATTATTTTACAATTTCTTTTTTCTTGAGTTAACTGATACGAAACAAAAGGCTGGCTCCTCCTTCCAACCTGCTTTTCTTTTTCTTCTGATCTTTGAGTCTGCTGTAAAAGGATGATGAATTAACTGTGGTTCTATTTGAAGGAGTAATTTTCATTTTTATAATGATTTTGATCCTCAGGATAAATTAAAAATATTTATATAATATTCTTAAAATAATTAGTTCTAAAGTAAAAAGGAAAATGATATTAGGGAATCTGAGGAACTGGGAACTGAAAGCCAGGAAGAAATGAGAACCAAAGAGAAAATCTTACATGATTAGATATTGAAATAGTATCAAATCCCTAAGCAGAGAAGCAAGAAAAAAGGAGGATTAAAACAAAAAAGAAACAAGTATAGCAACTAGAGACTACTGAATTCTTGAATACATTACATGAAAACGACAAAAAGCCATCATAACTCAGCTTTTCACGAACATCTTTTGGCTGATAATCTCAAGGCGTTATATGGCTTCTCCTTAATTAAGGCAAAGACAGAGGCGATCAGAGAATATCACAGAAGGATGTTGCCAGTGATTATCAGATAAATGCAAAAAGCTCAGGGGAAGAATCTTTTGTGGTAAAGAAGTGCCAGTCGGTGAGAAATGTTGATTCCCACCCCACCCCCACCCCCAGACAATATCAAAGAGGTGTAAAGTAAAAAGAAGAAAATTAGGTTTAAACGCTTATAGCAAACTATTTTATGTATTCCCAGATGCTTTTTAACCGACTCCTGTTTCCTCACATATGATAATCTGACCAGAACTACTCTTAGTGTCTCCTAAGTCCAAATGGAGGGGAAAGCAACATTTAGTGCCACCGTTTTGACTCCAGGCTCCTTTCCTGGGTCCTGCAGCTTCAGGTCAAGGGCTCCAGGGGAAAGGAATATCCTCACACGAACCCGATCCTCAGATGACCCTGGCTGGGTCCTTGTATTCATGGAGCATCCTTCAGGGACTTCTTTCGAGTAACAGCTTTTTTCTGCGTCTCCACAAATCCCATTCAAGGAAAAACCTGGGATTTCAGCTAAAACGCACCCCGCCCCTGCTGCTGCCAGGCTCTGGGAGGCCGCCTCCCGGGGGCAAGCAGCTCGGGCGGCTCTTCGCGGCCCGGGGCAGGAGGGGCGGGCGCCCTCGGCCCCCGAGCGCGCCCGTTGCCATGGGAACGCACGGGGCTCCGCCGCCCAAGGGGAAAAAGGGAGGAGGCGCGCCGGCGGATCCAGTGGGAGACGCTATCGCAAGATGGCGTCTGCGAGGCCGCGGGATGCAGAGTGAGCGCACCCCGCCGGGGGTTCTGCGAGGCTGCTCCTCTCCCCGCCGTCGCCGCCACTGCGGCGCCGCCTCTCCGCCTGCCATTGCGCCGCGGCCAAGCCTCCCCACCTCGTAGGTACCGGCGCCCGCGCGCGCTACGCTTTTGCACAGATGGCAGCGACAAGTGCCAGCTCGCCGAGGGCTAGCGGGTTCCCCCGTGTCAGGGTGCGCTTGACAATAACGTAAGAATAACTTTTTTCTTGCAGCGGCCCCCTGCCTCTCGGCCTGCAGCGTCCCCGCGCCCGCGTCCCCACCACGCCCCTCCGACTCCTTGCTCCCTCCAAGGTGTGAGCGCGTCGGGCCGATGAGGTGATCTCCGGCCAGCCTGGGAGGAGCGCGTTGGACCGGCGGGCGGCGGCGAGCAGTAGGCGAGCGCCTTTACAATGGCCCTGACCCTGTTTGGTAAGTGCAGCCCTTTGCCCGCGCCGCTGCAGGTGGGCCGCGCCCCGGGGCTCAGAGGTGGGGCACCTGGGGAAGGGACGCCGCGGGCGGTGTCAGGCGCGGGCTGTGGCAGGGGAGTTGGGGCGCCCGGGGCGCCGGGCTAGCTCCTTCGCGCCTCTCCCATTGTTTCCTCTCCAGGCAGGGCCGATGGGCGTGTGCTCCCCTGGCCAATTCTGGGCTGGGAGGCTCTGAGGTCCCTGTGTGTTTTGTAAACGGAGGGTTCTCTAAGATGCCAAGTTGGGAACGAAGTTAGCTGGCTGTTTCCAAGCCTATGTTTCTCAAGTCGGTAAATAAAGATCCTGGAAAGTTTATTTATTTTGACCAAGATGTCTGTGCATCCCAACCTTCTTACAATTGCCAAATGCGTGTGTTGATTCCTGTTGGATTTGGGGGGAATTTTTTGCCCTCGGTATATTCCGTTGAAAACAAGAATAAGTGGTGAACTTATTTTAATATTTGCTAAAATTGAAAATGTTTGCTCTAATGCGTTTGAGAGCAGACAGAAGGAAGTTGGTATTGAAGATAATCTCAGCAGTATCTCTCTGAACATTTTACGAAAGTAGTAGTATTTCTGTGATGTAGTTTCTGTGACACTATTGTTTCAGCAGTTAATTAAAGGTGTTTTGCTTTTCCCCCTCTCCTAAGAAGTCTGTAATGACAATGGATTGGAAAGGAGGACCAAAAATACTTTATTTTCTTTTGCAAAAACAGATTGTGTTACATATGTATTTTCCTTTAAGAAAACTCAGTATGTGAAAATTTAGATGATCAAAGTATTCAGTTTTTCAAAAAAGAAAAGTACAATGAGAGGTACCTGATGGCTACCAGGATAGTAAGTTAATCACAACGTCAAGTTTCCAGTTACATTTTAACAGTGTCATTTGATCAAGCATCACATGACACAATGCTTTTTCATGTAAATACATCAGAGTTTATTAATCTACTGGAATCAAAGAGTTACTTTTATTTTTAAAATTAAATTCAGACCCAGAGAGGTTGTTTAGACTCAGAGGGCTCCTGGCTTTTTTGTGGCAAAACTGAGTCTAGAATATAGTTTGCCATCTTCAGTCTAGGACTGTATGTACTTTGCTCAAATACCTGTGGTACTAAAAATGACATTTTTTATTTGGTGTTTGTTGGTTGTCCATGAGTGCTTTAAAAAATGTTCCTCCTTTCTCTGAAAGGGATAATAAAAATCTCCTGTTTTACAATCTCTTGTATCAAATACGCATTACTTAGAAGAAGTGTTTCCTTAAGTGTGAACTTTTTTGGTATAGAGTTAAACTTTAATGGAACACTTTACTCACAGTTGATACTTTCTTTTGAAGAAGCATTTATCTTACACTGTTGTAGCTAGTACCTTGAGGTAAAACCTACTGTAGGAAATTCTCTTTAAAACTATTTTTTCCTAAATTCATTTACCTTTCTAAAGAGGTAGTCTGCATTTTCAAGGTTTGTTTTCAAAGATATAATTTACAAATCAATGATTTTTAAAAGACTGGCATTCTCAATGAATAAAATGGATAAATTGAGGAGACATGGACTATATGATGAGGCTCCTTTGAATGAATTCCTAAATTATTAAATCTTTACTGAAGGGGAGGCGAGAAAAGGAAGAGCATGGAATTTGACCTCTTGAGGAAGGTGAAACCACTCCCACCTCTCAGGATGAATAAAGTGTCTTTAAAGTTTTAAAGTCATCTTGTGGGAAAATAGAATTTGGTTTAAAAATCCAATTTGGTTACAATTTTTAAGACTATTTCTCTGTTGTAAAGCAAAGTATATCTCTGTGCAGAGGCTATTTTCTAAGTAATGATAGAGCAACCGTTGATCTCAAGTGCAGTTGCACACCACTCATCAGTCATCTGAGACGTCTGTTTAAAATGTAGATTCCTTTGTCCAGAGACCCACAGAATCTGCAATTTTAGAGGAACTCCCTTGTGATTCTTACACGTTAAAGTTTGAGAACTTTTACATTAATGATAAATAGTAGATTGGCTCAAACTTGCTCAGTTCAAAATAGTTCTTTGAATATGCTAAGAGCGGTCTCCAAGGGTTAGAAGAAATGGATTTTACTTTAGATATTACTACTTTTTAATTAATTGGCCTTAGAAGTGCCTCATATCTCTTCTTAATAACCAACTTAGAACTGAGGAACAATGAAATAAAGTTCTATGAGATGAGGTAGGAACAAAACACTAGACGAGTGTGACCTTCTAATCATCATGATCAGAGTTCCATAGAGTTTCTACCTAAGCTTCCTGGAAGTAACCACTGCCAGGACACTGTCTTGTGTATGTTGGGTGTGTTAGTTGGTTAAGCAGTTAAGGCTGGTTGGGCTGCTGTAGTAAAATAGCAAAACCTGGGTGGCTTACTCAACAGCCATTTATTTCTCACAGTGTTGGAAGCTGGGAAGTCTGAGACCAAGGTGTCATTTGGTTTACTTCCTCATGAGGGCCCCCTTTCTGGCTTGCAGATATCCATCTTCTTGCTTTGTCCTTACATGATGGAGAGAGACGGAAAGCAGCTTTCTGGTCTCTTCTTGCTGCTGCTACTGCTGCTAAGTCGCTTCAGTCGTGTCCGACTGTGTGCGACCCCATAGACGGCAGCCCACCAGGCTCCCCGTCCCTGGGATTCTCCAGGCAAGAATACTGGAGTGGGTTGCCATTTCCTTCTCCAATGCATGAAGGTAAAAAGTGGAAGTGAAGTAGCTCAGTCCTGTCTGACTCTGAGCGACCCCATGGACTGCAGCCTACTGGGCTCCTCCATCCACGGGATTTTCCAGGCAAGAGTACTGGAGTGGGGTGCCATTGCCTTCTCCAGTCTCTTCTTATAAGGGCACTAATCCCATCATGAGGACCCCACCTTCCTGACTTCATCTAATCCTAAATACCTTCCAAAGGTCCATCTCCAAATACCATCACATTGCAGGTTAGGGCTTCAACATACGAACTTTTGGGGAGGACACAGTTAAGTGCATAGCAGCCAGCAATAGAGTCTTAGTGTTTTTGCTTTATGTTTTACATTTCCATCCAGGTTTTTTTTTTTTTAATAATTGTAAAAAATGATCTTTTTATAGGAAAAACTTTTAGTGAAAGTTAGATTCATTTTTTTTAAAAGGGAGCCTCTAAAATTACCTAATACATTTTTGACATTTATATACATTTTTTTGTACATTTTTTATACATTTTATAACCCGTGTGTTATAGGAACTTAGTAAAGTACCTGTCAAATTAAGCTGAAGAGTGAAGACTGTTTTATATATTGTCTTCACTGTTAATCACCTTTGCTGCTTAAAAGGACATTTTTAGTGCAAATTTCCTTTTTATTCCAGGATGGAAGAACCAGATCCCAGTCCATCATGATTTCACAGTCTCATTTGGGAGTTGAAAATGAGTGCTGTTGACGGTCCAGGAATTAGCAAACATTTTTTTTCATCTTTCAAGTGAACCAGTCATCAGCATAAATACAAATAATTTTTAAATCCTCAAATCCTAAAAACTCTCCAAATGTAGTTCATATTCTGGTCACTCGCCTTTCCTTCCTGATTTGACAAACCTCTAGCAGTGTGCAGGAAACACGGTCCCTGCGTTAGAGCCGACATTCCAGAACTACAGTGTTCGCACCTAGCTACCTAATTCCGTCTGGGCTTTGTTAGAACTTCTCTGGCAGAGAAGTACATGTTGTCCAGCAGTTGCTGGGCTAGAGGGAAAGTCTCAGATCATCTAGTTTAGGATTTTGGGGCTGATGTCCCAGCCAGAATATCCTGATTTGCTACACTAGTAGAGCCCTAGTTGATAGAACTGGGGGAAAAACATCCTGTCAGGTCATCACTTGGCAGGAATTTCTGCCATTTATAGCTAAATGGAGCTCTGGTTTATAGCCCAGGACAGCTGGTGAGATTGGGAACTCAGTTATAATTCAGCTGGGCTAAGCTAGCCGAACTTGAATAACTCTCTGGGTAGAATTGGCTCTGGCATTGCCCCTGCTCGCCCCGCCCCGCCCCCTTTGTTCTTCTTACCATGTAGTCACCATCATCACTGCCGTCCATCCCTTCTGATATTTAGGATTTCGCTGTAATTTCTTACATTCTTTCCTCAGTCTCTCCTACTCCCATGGAAGCCCTTCATTATGCTGCTTTATTTGGCATCGTTCACTATCCTGACACACTGTAGTGGGTATCTTTACAGAGAGACTTTGGAGCAGTTAAATAGGGATGGAGGATTCTTTGTGATACAGTTAGGAAATTTTCTGATTTCCATGGCTGTCCTGGCAGACAACTGCACATTTTCAGTATGATTTATTTGCCCAAAAGCTCATTTTATAGGAAACGTCCACTTGAATATACTCTCTGTTGCCATTTTAATTTTTCAGATATTGCTCATCAAAGAATATGAGAAGCAGCAGGGTGGTCTGATATTGAAAGCCCAGCTGCTTTTCTTAGAATGTGTCATCTTTTTAACTGTCATTAAAATCACCATCCTTACTTAAATGCTTGTCCATATTCTTTCTTTTACTGGTGTCAGAAGCCTAAAGTCTCAGCTTAAAATGTTTTCTTTTAATGTTTGGAGACTTGACTATGTAAGAGAGAAAAAAATTATAGTTGTTATAACTCTGATAGTCACCATCTGTGTACAGTGTAAGGGGAATATTGGTGGTTGCCATCTTGAGTCACATCTGTCCCTGAAATAACCATCCTGTAAGCATTCTAATCTTAGAAGATAGTGATAAGTGTAATGACAAAGTTTTAATGTATTTATTAAGAGTTTTAGTTTCTTTGAGATCAGTATTTCTCAACTGTTTTTTTAAGTCACCTTCTGTAAGAAGTCTTTTACACATTTTTTTGTAATTGATCTCTCCGTGAAACTTTAATACCAAGATTCTGTTTATGGATTGTATGTATATTTGCTGTATGTGTAAAGAGAGTAATTTTTCTTTGACCCCTGGAAGCCAAGTTTGGTCCCTTGAGGGCAGTCTTACCTCTGTTGAGAACACATGTTTGAGACTAATCTAAAGCAATCATAAGAGAATTAGAAAAATATTGTTTTAATGTCACATAATTCTGAAGGAGTGACATAGATATAATAAGTTATGCATTTTTTTCACCAGATTGGTTTAACCTAAGTTTTAACAATGTGCTTCATCTTGAGAGCAGCTATAACACAGAGTTCCTTGATTGGTCTGGGGTATGCGTAGCTTTTCTCAAAGTCCATCCAGTAATAATAATATCCCCTGATATGGGGAATTGGTGTTTTCTCAGTTTTATATAAAGATCAGTAACAGTACCTTTAAAACACTTTTTTTTATCTGTAATATATAAACTAAAGGGGCTTCCCTGGTGGCTCAGATGGTAAAGAATCTGCCTGCACTGCAGGAGACCCAGGTTCCATCCCTGGGTCTGGAAGATGCCCTAGAGAAGGAAATGGCTACCCACTCCAGTATTCTTGCCTGGAGAATTCCATGCACTAAAGAGCTGGGAGGCTACAGTCTATAGGGTTGCAAAGAGTTGGACATAACTGAGCAACTTTTACACTCACAATAAACTAAATGAAATCACTGTACTTAATTTCTAATCCAATGCAAGACAAATTTTCAAGCCTGGCCTTACAACCTATTACTGGTCATAAATCATTCTTACATAGGAAATGATTCCTGCAAACTTTGATTTTTTTATATATTAATATAATCCTGCTGTACTTAAAATAGCAAAGTAGGAAAACTAAGAAAGCAGAACGATGTGACCATATTTTACATTGGAAAGTGATATTAAAAAAAGAATCATGTCTGACAAAATAAAGTTACAAATATACATTCCTAATTTAGCTCCTTACATTTAAAAAGAAGGATGAGTACTTTGTGAATATCCTGAAAAGCATTGCTTTGTATAGTCTAAAAGGGTGAATTTTATGATATGTGGATTATATCTCAACGTAAGATTGTATTAATAAAATTGTGGGAGGAGGGTAGGAAATCAGAATGAATGGAAGGAAAATTCACTTCAGTTAAACTGTAAAAGCCAGAAATCTGAGACTGTTTTTAAAAGAGTGGTTTTATATTCAGGAACCTTTAGAACTGTCCATGTTTTTAGAAAGTCTTTTTTTCCTTTTTTTCCCCAAGGAACAAAAAACCAAGAACTGATAGGTTAAACTACCCCTACCTGTTTTGAATGGTTGTTTTAAATTTAGAAAAGCAGGCACTTCTTGGAAAGAGTTACTGCTGACAGTGAAGCAGTCTGTGGGAGAAGGGAAGATGAGTCAGGCCCGGCCTGCTGCCAGCTAATGGTGGTGTGGGGCCACCTCATTGTGTTACACCCAGCTGCTCTGAAAGTGGCTCCTTTCCCTTTCCACTCTGACCTTTTACCTTATATATTTCATGGTGTAAAGCAAACAGAAAAAGGGTGTTGTTCAAGAAATATATTATCTTGCTGGCATAGATAGATCTTTCTGACCACAAACTTGACATTTCAAAAACAGAACGGATCCTCTTCTTTAAACTGCTACACTTGCCTGATTTTCCCATTTCTGCAATTAGCACATAGCTTCAGCCCTTATTCTTTCTATCTTGTACCTCTTGTACAGAACTTTGTTTTTCACGTCCTTAATGGGTGTGACATTACTTTGTCAGAGATGCTTTTTAGGATTTGAAATTGCTTGTACTAGGTGGGACAGACAGCAGATAGGTGGTAGCTGTGCATTTAAGGGATGTATAAATATCTGCCTGATTGAAATACTTTTCCCTGCAGGCCTTTTATGGTGAATGAATTTTACACCATTATATTAAAATTAAAGCATGATTTTATTTTAGTATATTACCTGTTAAGGAATAGCATGCTAAATATAGGCGCTTATCATCATATGCATGGAAGAATGATTTTAATTTATGGACTGAAGATCTTAAAGTAGTAAGACAAGCAAGCATTTTGACTGAGGGAACTACACTGTAAGAGAAAAGAAAGTGCAGAAGTGTTTGTCTGGAGAGCGGGGCATTAGTAAGAGGGACCCATGTTGTAGGTGGTGGTGTGAATAAAAGCTCAGGACATCTGGCATGAGGGAGAAGGAGTGGACAGTAGAGTGGGAGAAGGAAGCAGAAACAGGAATGTACTCTTTCATAATTTTCCTGAGGAGTAGCTCTGAGGCCTGGGGTGTGTTTTCCTGTTCAGTGATTTGTTTACTCATGTTTGATGAATCGAGAGCCTAATATATGCCAGGTATTTATTAGTTCCTATCCTTAAGGAAATTATATTTGCAGTTGAGGGTGCAGAGGAAAATGTATAATGTGCCAGAGGGCTCAGGCTGTGAAGAAAAATGAAGCAGGGTGCAGAGGATGGGGCAAGCTGTGGTCAGGGAAAGCCTCACGGCAAAGGTGGATTTTGAGCAGAGATCTGAAGGAAGTAAGGGAAAGAGTTACATGAAGATGGGGAATCGCCTCGTGGAACAGGCTTTAAGCCAGGGGTGTGCTTAGCCATTCTGAGAAACAGGAAGAAGGGCAGCGTGGCTGGAGCAGAGTGAGCCAGCCGAAGTGCTGGCAGGTCAGGGCAGAGAGGCGTCTGGTGGCTGAGGGGTGCTGGGGTCAAAGACTATGAGGGCCCTGTCAGTACACCTCAGTGAGGACTTCAGATTTCACTCTGAGTGAAATCAAAAGCCTGTAGTGGCTACTTCCATAGCATGTGGTGTGGAGGAAAAGGCTTAGATTTTGAAGTAAGAGCTGCCTTGAATCCTTTCTCTGCCAGGTGTCAGCTAGATGTTCTAGTCTCATTTTCCGTATATCTCATCAGGAGCTGTTAATTTCCTTCAGAAATAAATGAGATCATGTATCTAAGATTCTTAATATAGTCATTGAAGATACATAGTAGCTAATTTTGTCACTTACTGTAAATACTAGCAAAGATCCAAGATATCAGCAGAGTTTCTCCATTTGTTTATTTCACAAGTCTGTCAACCCACTTGAAAAAGTGGTTCTGCAATATTTCTGCTTGTATGTGTGGTTAAATACTTGCCACAGGCCACTGTAGACTTTGAGAATGCTTGAGACCTGGTTCAGTGACCAGATAGACTTCTGATAGTGCTGGACGCTTGGTACTTTTTCATACGCTCTGAAAATGTAAAACAAAACAAAAACAAAAACAGAACACTGGCCAACCGGCAATGCTTCTCCTTTGGGAGGTCATCCAGAATATAAGCAGATCTAGCCTCAGTCCTCATGGCACTTAAAAGTATTAAGGAGTGTAAACTCAATGGCTGGCACATAGTAGATGCTCAGTCCAAATTTATTGAGTTACTAAGTGAATGAAGAACAAACATTTAATAATGGACTGTTACTCTATATACTTACCTGTGAACAACCTTGTGTGCATGAGCAGTCATGTCTGACTCTTTGCAGCCCCATGGACTGTGGCTCACTGGGCTCCTCTGTCCATGCAATTCTTCAGGCAAGAATACTAGGGTGAGTTGCCATTTCTTCCTTCAATGATCTTCCTGACCCAGGGATTGAACCCATGTCTTTTGTGTCTCCTGCATTGGCAGGTGGATTCTTTACCACTGAGCCACTCGAGAGCCTTGACTCAGTTTAAACATTTATCTTTATTCCTCGTTTATTATTTTGGGTTATTTATATTAGAGTCCATAACTGGAAACTCAGACCTGCTTTTTTTTTAATTTTATTTTGTTTTTAAACTTTACAAAATTGTATTAGTTTTGCCAAATATTGAAATGAATCCGCCACAAGTATACATGTGTTCCCCATCCTGAACCCTCCTCCCTCCTCCCTCCCCATACCATCCCTCTGGGTCATCCCAGTGCACCAGCCCCAACAGACCTGCTTTTTAGAAATTTATTCAGTTCAGTTGCTCAGTCTCATCCGACTGTTTGTGACCCCATGAACTGCAGCACACCAGGACTCCCTGTCCATCACCAACTCCCGGAGTTTACCCAAACTCATGTCCGTTTGCTTCTTTACCTGAAATCCTCCAGTGAGCCCTCATCACCATTAAGTCCAAATGCCCTGCCTGTTTGGTTTTGTCTCTCATCCCCTCCTCAGAGGTTGTGTTTCAGGCATGCTGAACAACGGGATGTTTCCAGAAGGGATTGTACCCAGTGTGGCTGTGGCATCATTTTGCAAGCCTTTCTTTGCCTTAACTACCTTCTACACATCTTGCAAAACTCACCTTGAATAGTCATCTCTTTTAAGAGGTCTTTATGAGTTAATAACGGCTTACCTGGTGGCTCAGATGATAAAGAATCTGCCTGCAATGCAGAAGACTGGGGTTTGATTCCTGGATTGGGAAGATGCCCTGAAGAAGGGAATGGCTACCCACTCTAATATTCTTCCTTGGAGAGTTCCACGGACAGAAGAGCCTGATGGGCCACATTCCTTGGGGTCACAAACAGTCAGACACAACTAAGTGATCATCACAGCACCTTTTCTGCACAGGTAGTGCTGTATGCCCATCTGCCCTGGCACGTATCATGTGATATAATGGTTAGTTTGTATTCCCCTGTATAACCCATTAGATGAAGTTCTCTAATGGGAAAGCTGTGTATTTCTTCTGTCTTTAACAACCACTGCATGGTTGAGGGCTTCCCCCATGGCTCGGTTGGTAAAGAATCCACCTGCAATGCAGGAGACCCCAGTTCGATTCCTGGATTGGGAAGATCCACTGGAGAAGGGATAGGTCACCCACTCCACTACTGTTGGGCTTCCCTTATGGCTCAGCTGGTAAAGAATCCACCTGCAGTGTGGGAGACCTGGGTTTGATCTCTGGAATGGGAAGATCCCCTGGAGAAGGGAAAGGCTAACCACTCCAGTATTCTGGCCTGGAGAATTCCATGGACTGTATAGTCCATGGGGTCACAAAGAGTTGGACACGACTGAGCAATTTTCACTTTCACCATCATTGATGTATCAGTTCAGTTCAGTCGCTCAGTCGTGTCCAACTCTTTGCGACCCTATGAATTGCAGCACGCCAGGCCTCCCTGTCCATCACCAACTCCCGGAGTTTACTCAAACTCATGTCCATCAAGTCGGTGATGCCATCCAGCCATCTCATCCTCTGTCGTCCCCTTCTCCTCCTGCCCCCAATCCCTCCCAGCATCAGAGTCTTTTCCAATGAGTCAACTCTGCATGAGGTGGCCAAAGTATTGGATTCAGCTTTAGCATCAGTCCTTCCAATGAACACCCAGGACTGGTCTCCTTTAGGATGGACTGGTTGGATCTCCTTGCAGTCCAAGGGACTCTCAAGAGTCTTCTCCAACACCACAGTTCAAAAGCATCAATTCTTCAGCGCTCAGCTTTCTTCACAGTCCAACTCTCACATCCATACATGACCACTGGAAAAACCATAGCCTTGACTAGACGGACCTTTGTTGGCAAAGTAATGTCTTTGCTTTTGAATATGCTATCTAGGTTGGTCATAACTTTCCTTCCAAGGAGTAAGCATCTTTTAATTTCATGGCTGCAATCACCATCTGCAGTGATTTTGGAGCCCCCAAAACTAAAAGTCTGGCACTGTTTCCACTGTTTGCCCATCTATTTGCCATAAAGTGATGGGACCAGATGCCAAGATCTTAGTTCTCTGAATGTTGAGCTTTAAGCCAACTTTTTCATTCTCCTCCTTCACTTTCATCAAGAGGCTTTTTAGTTCCTCTTCACTTTCTGCCATAAGGGTGGTGTCATCTGCATATCTGAGGTTATGGATATTTCTCCCAGGAATCTCGATTCTAGCTTGTGCTTCTTCCAGCCCAGCGTTTCTCATGATGTAGTCGGCATATAAGTTAAATAAGCAGGGTGACAATAACAGCCATGACATACTCCTTTTCCTATTTGGAACCAGTCTGTTTTCCATGTCCAGTTCTAACTGTTGCTTCCTGACCTGCATATAGGTTTCTCAAGAGGCAGGTCAGGTGGTCTGGTATTCCCATCTCTTTCAGAATTTTCTACAGTTCCTTGTGATCCACACAGTCAAAGGCTTTGGCATAGTCAATAAAGCAGAAATAGATGTTTTTCTGGAACTCTCTTGCTTTTTCCATGATCCAGCCAGATGTTGGCAATTTGATTTCTGGTTCCTCTGCCTTTTCTAAAACCAGCTTGAACATCTGGAAGTTCACAGTTCACGTATTGCTGAAGCCTGGCTTGGAGAATTTTGAGCATTACTTTACTAGCATGTGAGATGAGTGAAATTGTGAGGTAGTTTGAGCATTCTTTGGCATTGCCTTTCTTTGGGATTGGAATGAAAACTGACCTTTTCCAGTCCTGTGGCCACTGCTAAGTTTTCCAAATTTGCTGGCATATTGAGTGCAGCACTTTCACAGCATCATCTTCCAGGATTTGAAATAGCTCAACTGGAATTCCATCACCTCCACTAGCTTTGTTCGTAGTGATGCTTTCTAAGGCCCACTTGACTTCACATTCCAGGATGTCTGGCTCTAAGTGAGTGGTCACACCATCGTGATTATCTTGGTCGTGAAGATCTTTTTTTGTACAATTCTTCTGTGTATTCTTGCCACCTCTTCTTAATATCTTCTGCTTCTGTTAGGTCCATACCATTTCTGTCCTTTATCGAGCCCATCTTTGCATAAAATGTTCCCTTGGTCTCTCTAATTTTCTTGAAGAGATTTCTAGTCTTTCCCATTCTATTTTCCTCTATTTCTTTGCATTGATCGCTGAGGAAGGCTTTCTTATCTCTCCTTGCTATTCTTTGGAACTCTGCATTCAGATGCTTATATCTTTCCTTTTCTCCTTTGCTTTTCGCTTCTCTTCTTTTCACAGCTATTTATAAGGCCTCCTCAGACAGCCTGACTACTTAATAGCTCAGCAAGAAATGTTTGAATGCATGTTCGATGTTACAGTAGTCTACTATATTTATTATATTTGGAAGTTAATTTTCAGGCCCAAATATATATGATATACACCCTCTATTTTTCATAATTTTTTGTTCATTTGTTGATTAAAAAAAAATAAATTGTTATACCATCCCTTGATTCCACACTCTTTGTATGGAATCCCCAACTGAAAGCTCACAGAGGCTTGGATAAAATGGAAATCTCTCTAGGAGCAGATTCTTTGAGATTTAACTGTAGTATTACTAACCACCAGCAGATGTTTCTAAATTATTTGGTATAATTAGATAACAAATTCTAGTTCATTAAACTATTGTTCATTTTCATTTCAATAGTACGAAAGAGTTGTACATAATTTAGCTTGGTTTGTTCATGTTTTACCCTCACAGTAGGGAACATAATCAAATTGAATTGGAATTGAATCGAAATTCAGTATGAAAATGGCTAACAACCTTTTAGAAGTCTGAAGATAAAAATAGTATTATCTTTTTCTCATAATCATAAATTTGTGTGCTACAGGAACATTCCTGTTAGTTTTGGTGTATTTATTAGAAGAGCAGATAAAAACAACAGTTTCAGCATTCATATTTTTAAGTGGAAAGATTTTAAACTTTTGTTTATTACTTATTAATACCTCTCATTGTTCAAGAAAGAATTTGAGGTGGTTTCCAGAAGAATACAATGCAAGGGGATTGAAAATAGTGAGCGTGGGCATTCCTTTTTCTCTTGTCTTGTATCAGTTTCTTCCTCTCCCCTGAATCCTGGGTGGTTTCCTCCTGATGACCGCTGTGCTTTCCTGTTCCGTGTGAGAAAGCATTTCCTTGACGTTGGAACCCTCACATTGCAAGCAGTCCTGAGTTTTTATTGGCCTTCTTCTTACCAGAGATCTATTCAAACGGCTTTGATGTGCCCCACCTCTTCTTTCTGCACAACTGCTCTTTCACTCTCCTCTATACCCTCTCTTCCCAGCCACTGTATTTTATCATAATTGATTATCATGCATTTGTGAATGTCATTCATTCTCTAGTGAAAAAAGATTGACAACTGTGAAAGGAAAAACTGTTCTGACACTTAAAACAACAAGGAAGACTTTCATCAAGACTCTTTGCAGTGGGTGTCAAGACCATGACAGTAGGCAAGAGAGATGAGGCTTAACTCTGAATATGAGAACAAGTGGGGTTTTATAAGTCAAGGAGCAGGTTGGTGGGGGTTGGTCAGTGGATGGAGAATTACTAAGAGGAACCAAGGGTAGGGGGAGTTCCTGTTAAACTGACCTAACAGGATCTTGCTGAGGGCAGGCCAGGTGGTCAGATATCAGGAGTGAGGGGCAAGGAATTTGATTAAGATATCAGGAGGGATTGGATATCAAGGGTGGGGGATTCTTTCTAAAGTGACTTAGAATTCTTGCTTAAACTGGGCAGTGCAGGCCTGATAAGGCTGGGGGGTCAAGGTTAAGCCCTTAACAAATGGGCTTAGAAAGTGAAAGTGAAGTCGCTCAGTCGTGTCCAAGTCTTTGGGACCCCATGGACTGTAGCCTACCAGGCTCCTCTGTCCGCTACTCTGTCCATGGGATTTTCCAGGCAAGAGTGCTGGAGTGGGTTTCCATTTCCTTCTCCAGAGGATCTTCGCGACCCACGGATCGAACCTGGGTCTCCTGCTTTACCGTCTGAGCCACCAGGGAAGTCTTAGAGGAGCCTAACTAAAGTTTGGTCAAGAAGAGCCTCCTCTCAAAACTACCACCTTACATTCTGCTTCTGTTTGGAAGTGCTTTATCAATTCGTAGCCAGTCAACAGTGGCTTCTCCTTAGTCATCCTGTTTGATCTTTGCACCGTTTGCTGTTTTTGATTGCCTCTGTCTTCTTTAAATGTTTTTTCTCATCTTTCAAGCATTTTATTCTCCAACTATTCTTTTCTTGTCTTTCACTGTTCCTCAGCTCTCTCTCGTTTGCTCCCCGTCACGTCTTTTCAAGAATGGACCTTCGTTTCTCACTTGGGAGTATCTAGGCTTCCACAGTGCCCGTGGCTGGGTGATTCCCAACTCTCCATCTCCAACTCTGCTCTTCCATGCCCTCCAAATCTGTATCAGGATTTCCTGTAGTTACTTCCAATTTCACACGTTCCCAGCCCCAAATCCTTAGCTTTTGTCTTTCCATCCTCTCTCCCTGTCTCTAGTGCATGTTAGCTGCTAACTCTCAGTTTGATCTTTGCAGTAGTCTCTGGTCTATTCCTTCTGTATATTCAGCTCTCTCAGTACCACAGTTCAGGCTCTCCACCTCCTGCCACCTATTCAAAAGAAATCCCTTCATCTTCTGAACTCTATCATTTTATCCATGAATCTCCTGTGACATTTGACAGTAGTTATGTATCTTTATCACATCTTTTCTAGGCTAATGGTTTCTGTAAGGGAAGAGGCATTCTCATTTCTGTCCTCCTTCCCATGCTCGGCACATTGCTTCACATGCAGTAGGTACTCAAAAAAATATTTAAGTGAATAAAAGAGTTCTTAAACCACAGTACTTATGTAGTTTAACAATATCCAGGGTAGAAACATAAAGCAGTCTCTAATTTTTTTCTATAACTTTATGATACTTTATAGTAAGCATATCTCAGAATCTCTCATATGTTTTTGTTATCTAATGGTCTTATTTTCAGTCTTTAAAGGAAGAAATATTTGTATTTCTGCAGTACTGATTATGATTGTTTGCTTTTTGTAGCATGACTTTTCCCAGAAATTTTTGGTGAAATTCTGGTCAAATTTATACTGCTTTATATTCTGTAAAAATCATCTTAATCCTGGAGAAGGGGCACTAAGCAGTAGTTTCTGCAAACACAGGGCTGGTTAATCCAGGTTGACTTGCTGGTCCTTTAATGTTGCACTGTGTCCATATTCTCCTAAAAACAGAAATGTCCTTGTGGAGAGACCATTCTCGAGTAAGAGAAGTAATGAGTTCTCCTGGTTTCATCTGTGTTCTCTGCTCTTTTAGACTTTCTCAAGCCATTAGCAAGGAGATGGTGAAGAGCCCTACTTTTTCAGGTTCCTTTTCAGACCTTGGTGCATTAGCCAGGTTCATAGGATGTTTGCGTATTGGTCTGCCATTTAAAAACTGGCTTATTAAGTGTTTCTAAAGTTGCTGAATAGAAGTTGCTAAGCAGTTCAAAAGCTCACGCTGCTGATTGTTTTTCAGAATGTGCCGAAACCCAGAAAGAAAGCTGAAGTCAGTGGTTTACAGGAGATTTTATGTATTGACAATAATACTTCATTTAGTTGTGAAATTTGTTTATGACATTGATTTTGCCACTCTTATCAGTTGTTTTTGGTGATCCTTCATATATAAGCCTTCAGATGACATTTGTTAATGTTCTCAGATTTTAGAAGTGCTCATTATATATGTATGCAAAATATATTGTTAAAGATGAGAGCCATAAAAGAAAAATTCCAGTGTTTTTTCTGACTCATAATGTTTAAAAGTGAACCAGAGACTTTTAAGTTCTATAATCTGAATAATAAATGATTCTCAACTTGTCAGTTCATTCTTTGAGTTGAACTTAAAAGGATAAAGAACAAGAAAAAAGAACAAGATGGGTTAATAATACGGTAATAAAAAGAAAGGAAGAAACAGAGGTTGCTGTACAGTAGGGAGACTTACCAAATACTTAGAGGCAGAGGCCTGTCATCTCGAATTTTCCAGACAGATGGCTCTGTAGTTCTCTGGAGAGACAAGCCTTTCTTACGCCGCTCTCTGCCCCCACCTGCTGTTCTTCAGTGTCTCCAGATGGGGGAGCTCCTGCTCTCTTTTCTCCTCAGTCTTTTACACAACTTGGGGAAAGGTGAGAGGAAGGACCAGTGTTTGCCCCTGTGAGACTTCCTTCAGCTCCAGGTGCCTTTTGACTTCACTTCTCCAATCAAAACTTTTCTCCCTTCATCTTGTTCAAGTATCGTAATTGACCTGAGGGAAAACAGAGACGTCTGAAAACTTAAAAATGATTTTTTGAAGTAATTTTCACGTCATCAAAAGTTAGTAATAAGTCTCTACAGAAAATATACAATGTTTTCAGGTCCTATAATAAGCTATTTTCTGTTACCTGAAGAAGAAGAAACGTTATTGTATGATATGTGTATTCAGTTCAGTTGCTCAGTCGTGTCTGACTCTTTGCAGCCCCATGAATTGCAGCATGCCAGGCCTCCCTGTCCATCACCAACTCCCGGAGTTCACTGAGACTCACGTGAATCGAGTCGGTGATGCCATCCAGCCATCTCATCCTCTGTTGTCCCCTTCTCCTCCTGCCCCCAATCCCCCACAGCATCAGAGACTTTCCCAATGAGTCAGCTCTTCACCTGAGGTGGCCAAAGTACTGGAGTTTCAGCTTTAGCATCATTCCTTCCAAAGAAATCCCAGGGCTGATCTCCTTCAGAATGGACTGGTTGGATCTCCTTGCAGTCCAAGGGACTCTCAAGAGATATGTGTATTAGTGTTGGATAATTTGCAAAATATCTGTCCCAAGTAGTTTTTTTTTTTATTAGTAGGGTTACATTTAAAATAAATGGGTACTTTTTTTTTTTCCCCAACAAGAAATGGGAGCGTTTTTACAATGCAAACTACAGCTTTTTTTTCTTTTTTAGAAGTTTTTTGAAAAAAATTTCGGGGGTGACTTTTTTTCAATTCTTAAAAAAATTTTTTAATTGGAAAATTGCTTTACATCAATGTTTCTGCCATACAACAATGCAAACCAGTCATAATTATATATATTCCCTCTCCCCTAAGCCTCCCTCCCCTCCCATCCCACCCCTCTGGGGCATCACAGAGCTCCAGACTGGGCTCCCTGTGTTATAGCAACTTCCTACTAACTATTTTACATGTAATAGGTATATATTTGACTATGCTGTATAGCATGTGAGAACTTATATCCTCACCCAGGGATAGAATTCATGCCCCTTGCATTGGAAGGGGAGTCAACCATTGGACTGCTAGGGAAGCCCCAAACTACTAGTCTCTGATGAAATAAAATTTAAAGTATTTTTACTTTATATTTAAGTATAGTTGATTAACAATGTTGTGTTCTAGGTGTACAGCAAAGTGATTTACATATACATACACATGTGTTTTTATTTTTTTTTCAAATTCTTTTCCCCAGTTTTGTATGTGCTCAGTTGAGTCTGACTCTTTGTGAACCCATAGATTATAGCCCTCCAGGCTCCTCTATCCATGGAATTTTCCAGGCAAGAATACTGGAGCGGGTTGCCATTTCCTACTCTAGGAGGATCTTCCCGACCAAGGGATCAGATCCATGTCCCTTGCATCTCCTGTATTGGCAAGTGGACTCTTTGCCACTGCATGGCCTGGGAAGCCCGTGTTGTAAATCGTCATTCATAAGAGAGAGTTTTGGTGGGTATAAAACTCTTAATTGTGGTGGGCCAAAGAAAATATATTTTGGGGTTGGTGGTGAGGCAACTCTAGGCCACTATGTAAGTTTACAGTGTTAATACTTCACCTTTAATGTATGGAAAAAACTATATGGTTTCTAAGTCTAAAAATAATCATATGAACATGACTCTGGGGCATTTTCCTTCACGTTAGTCTTTTGGGTTTTTTTTCCCCATGTACTTTGTACCTTAACTTCAAATTAAGCTTGTAAACTTTTGCGTATGAGACACACACACACACACACATACACACACACTCTCTCTCTGAATCTGTGGATGTGTTTATTTATTCCCCTAAACTTTAGAATTCTTGTTAACTTTCTCGATATTTTTATGAACAGCAAAGAGCCTCTGTTTTGCAAGGTACTATCCTAAAACTTTGTTTGCTACATTACAAAATTAGGAGAATTATTCTTATTTCTCCACTGACTAAATGCTTTTAAAATTCCTTTGGTATGTAAAATTCTCAAGCTTCATTATTGCATAATATATTAATATCTTTCCAGCCTAACTCCTGAGGATGCTAAGATCCAATGTAATGGTTTGGCTGTAAATAACTCTAAGTGCTTTAGAAGAAAGATCTTAACCTCAAATTCACAAATGCACTTCATTACAACTACCGGTATTTGGACCCTGGAAAATTAGCCTTTAGCAAATACTTTGACTTAAAGTAATATTTTGAATATTGAGAACATTTTTAATATTGTATTGAATATTTAGAATGATTTGCTTCTGTAGCTGTACTGATGAATGAGTGAGAATATTCCTTAAGGAGTCCACAAGATGGCACTTGCCAACCTGTTTCCTCAGTTTTTCCTTAAGTTAAAGAAATTTGGCAGCAATTTAAGAAGGAACATCTAAATATTTATGTATTTTGAATGCTGAAGTTCAGATTTCCGGAAAGCTTGACTCCTTAAAATTGATGAACCTCAATTTAACATTTTCCAGAATGCTCATTTCTAATATAGGAACTAAGAGTTTTTGCTGAAGGGCTTAAGGTTCTTTTGAAAACACCCTAGGATCTGTATAATACAAAGGGCTGCCTCCGTTCACTCCATTTGCCTGTATTTTTATTCACACTTATTTTTTTAAAAATACGTGATTTTTTAGTATGTGGTTTATGACACACCCAGTGTGTATGCAGAGTTTCTAGATGTCTTAAACTGTTGATATCTATAAGGACCTGGCTGGCCATTAGTAATCATTCTAGAATAATTGTTCTGTTTTCTGTTTAAAAACAGGAAAGTTGTAATTGGAATATAGTTTAGAATTTCTGCTTATAAGTGAGATATAGTAAGTGGAGCAATGAAGAGCAGGAGGAATCTGCCCAGTCGTTATGTGAATTGCAGTCGACTTCATTTTTACTCCTGTGCCTTTTGTATGTTCTGTTTTACATCCTTACTGTTTACATTAATGTTGTTAGGGAAGGGATATTGAAATTATGTTCATGTTGGTAAGGCAAGTTTTATGTTTATTGTTTTGTGAAATCATGTACATAATTTCAGTGAAAAGAGCTATATTTATAAAAGACTGAGACAAGAAAGTATATCCAGTGAAATTTAGAGCAAATTAGGTTTAGGTCTTACAGCAGTCCACTGGTCTGATTTTTCTTAGCCTCATCATAAAAGTAGTGAGTAGAATCAAAAGAGTCAAAGGCGTATCATGAAATAAAAACAGTAAAAGGATTTTCTGTTGAAAATTGTCAAACTTGGAAAATCTTAATTGAAGCTTTTAATCAGATATTTTAGATGGTTAGGAAACTAGTCATTTTTTTGCCATTCAAGTGAAGGTTTGTGAAGAAAGAGTCTTTTTTATATAGAGAAAAATCACTAAGGATTTTTTAAAAACAATTATCATACGTGCCGGCTGCTAAGCTTGCATAATGAGTGTGTGCCGTGGGTAGGCTGCACATTCCTTTGTCAGCTTGCCCTTTCCTGTATCAAGGCTTTAGTATTTGGTTTCAGGTTGTCATCATTTACATCACACTGTTTTGCACAGGATCTCCTTTAAAAACTGATTATATAACACCATCTCTTTAAAGTCCAGTAATTTTCATTGAATTTATGTAAACATTGAATTTAAGCTAAATTAGTTTAAGCTGAGGAACTTCCTGAGACACGTCGGTCAGAGAAATGTAATATGGGAACCGATGTAAGAGATGTACACACAGCACCAGGGCTGATTCATCTATTGGCATCTTTGAATACTGCGATCTTAAGATTTTATTTTTAAAGTGCTTTGATTGTTTTTTTCATTGATGAAATGAAGATGTGATTTCATGTGTGTCTGTTTCCAGTTTTTTTCCTAGAATTGAATTCTAAAGAACCTCTGAAAACGGAAAAAAAAAATCAAGCAATAAAAAATTTCTCTTTTACTGTCTTTAAATTCATAGTCTGTATTTGAGACCATGTGAAAAACAGTTCAAATTGAAATGTGTTCTCTGTGGGTCTTTCCCATCGCATCTTTAGGAGTTGTAGACGTGGATGTAATTGTCAAGGAAAGGATCTGTCTTTTCATTTGGTTGACTGACTTGTTTTTTGTTCTGTTTTTTTCTGAATGCATGAATTCTAAAGCTTTATTCTAGATTTAGATATATTTTATTCATTTCTTCTTCTAATCTCTAACAGCGGCCTGTTTAAATTTGAGATTTTTGGCCCTGAGATTTTTCTGGCCCATGAAAAACACTGTTTCAGATAATTATTGCACCCTCTTATCCAGTTCTACTTGGTTAGTAGAACTACTGACATTATACTAATAGCAGTGGAACTCTAAGGAGCCATATTTATTCCTTAAGGATGTTTTTTCCATTTTAAAGTGTCATATAATACATGTATCTCTAATATATATACACACAGAAAAAATACAATAATAAGCACATCTAAGTAAAATACACGAATAAAATAGTAACAGATGGATGTCATAAGCTTGATGAATTATTACAGAATGAACATACTCATGTGATGACTGCTTGGGTCAGGAAATACAGCATTGTCAACATCCTAGATAGTCTCCTTCGGAACCCTTCCCCCTCTGGCCCCTCCTGTCTCTCCAGAGTTTATCACTGTTCTAATGGCTAACACTGTAAATTTAATTTTGCCTTGTTTAGATAGCATTTTTTCTTTGTGGTGGTGATGATGAAATGCTCTTTTACACCAAACTCTTAAGTGTAGAGTCCAGTTCAACCAGGTAAAATGCTTTTGAATCTCATAGATGGGGAAGGAATTGTATATGTGGAGAAACACTGTATTTTAAAAATATATTTTAAAGTATAAAATTGTAAAAGTAAACATGGTATTTCCTGGTATGTCACTGTCCCTTTAAAATTACTGAAAAACCTTAACGACAGGTGCAGGTAGTGCTATTGCCTGCAGAAGAAGGGACCTGGAGCAACACAGCCTCACCCGGGGCTTTTCACACGTGGAACCAGAGGCCAAGGACAAATGGGTGGGGTTAGGGGTTGCTGGGGAATGTTTGTGACTCATAATCTGGTACAACCATAAGCATGGCATTTCTTTGAACTAAATGTTGTCTCTTAAAAATTAGTGTGAGTTTTGATATTTTGACTTTTTAATGTTATTTCAAATCGTCAGTACATGTTATTATTGTTTTCCTTTGTTAATTTGTTGTTGTTCAGTCGCTTAGTTGTGTCTGATTCTTTGTGACCCCATGGACTGCAGCATGCCAGGCTTCCCTGTCCTTCATCATCTCCCAGAGCTTGCTCAAACTCATGTCCATTGAGTCGGTGATGCCATCCAACCATCTCATCCTCTGTTGTCCCCTTCTCCTCCTGCCTTCTATCTTTCCCAGCATCAGGGTCTTTTCCAATGAGTTGGCTCTTCTCATCAGATGGCTAGAGTATTGGAGCTTCAGCATCAGTCCTTCCAATGAATATTCAGGACTGATTCCCTTTAGAATTGAGTGGTTTGATCTCCTTGCTGTCCAGGGGACTCTCAAGAGTGTTCTCCAACACCACAGTTTGAGAGCATCAGTTCTTCGGCATTCAACGTTCCTTATGGTCCAACTCTCACATCCATACATGACTACTGGAAAAACCATAGCTTTGACTATACGGACCTTTGTTGGCGAAATAATGTCTCTGCTTTTTACTTTTGAATATGCTGTCTAGGTTTGTCATAGCTTTTCTTCCAAGAAGCAATGTCTTAATTTCACGGCTGCAGTCACCGAGCACAGTGATTTCGGAGCCCAAGAAAATGAAGTCTGTCACTGTTTCCATTGTTTCCCCATCTATTTGCCATGAAGTGATGGGGCTGGATGCCATGACCTTAGTTTTTTGAATGTTTTTTGAGTTTTTAGCCAGCTTTTTCACTCTCCTCTTTCACCTTCATCAGAGGCTCTTTAGTTCCTCTTTGCTTTCTGCCATAAGGGTGGTGTCATCTTAGTTAATGGACAGATGCTAATGAACTGGCTGTCATATTTGGAATTGTCACTGCATTGAATTAAGGACTCATATATAAATTCAGACTCATATATAAATTTGTTAACACAAATGGGAGGAATTTTTTTTTTATTGCTTTGGGAGATACGTTTAGGCAGTCGTAGGAGGGATGCTGAATAGCCTGGGCAATGTTTTTGTATTTAGTGGGAGTTTCGGTAGGTGTGACCTTGCTGAGAAGTTAAATTGCTTTGTCATATGAAAATGTTTGCTAAAGAGGTGTTTTCCGTGACAAAAAGATACTGCTCCTGTGAATGATACAGTGGTTTCTGAAGTGCTTAATGTCCTTGATGCTGAGGATCTTCATGTAATTTTACCTGTCGTCTTCCAGTGTTTTGCATGTATGCCTGTGGAAGATTTTAGTTTTCCTCATAACTTCTGTCTTATCATCCAACGCTTTGCAAAATGACATGTCTACTTAGATGTTATTATTATAAATATGTGAACGAAGACCGAATTATCAGAATTCTTATCCAGCTTGACGTTAAAGAGCCAGATTAGTTTTTTCAGTCAGTTGCTTATATAGATCTTAGAGTACATTCAAGATATCATTTGATGGTGACACCTTTCTCCAGTTGAGTCTCTCGTCTTGTCAGAGCTGGATTAGCCTATATCCAAGGGACAAAATTTGGCCACATTTCACATCCAAGGTGACCTATATGGAAGTAGTAAGCAATTTTCAATTTTAAAATTAGTTTCACATTGAGCTTCTTACTTTACTGTTCCCACCTAAGATGTATCTTCTGTTTAGTTGCAAAATATATTTTGGGGCTTTTCCTTCAAAATTTACTTAATTACAAATCCCTGGAAGAGTGATTAATTTCACTGCAGATATTTCTTATATAAAAAACATAAAGGCTTAGGCTCATTTGCTAGTTCACAACAGTTTGCCCATTAAAAAAATCGTTACTTTAATATATCATGTGCTTTTTGGATGATGATCGCTAACTATTACTGATTCATTAGTTGTGGTTGGAAAAAAACAGCATCCTAATCATCTCTAAGGTTAGGAAACCAGCTATTCCTCATGTGAATTCCTTTTTAAAAAATCATTTGTACTTTCCAGTGTACTTTAAGCTTAATTAGTCAACCTGTTTCTTTTTAACCAGTGATGCATGGTCCCGTTTGAAAACAGTTTTAAAATCAAAATAAGTAAAGGCTGTAGCATTTCACATGCAAACAACAGGACCTCAGGAGTTTTTTATGTTATGGAGACTCATAATGTCAGAAAAATAGAACTAAATGTAGTGCTTACAAACCTGATTAAATGCAATTGCATCAGGAAATTTAACTGATATGTAGAGGGTGGCGCCTTTTTTTTTTTTTTTGCATATCAAGTAAATAAGAATACCAACCAAACATTCATTCCTAAGGTGAAACCTTCTATTTCCTTCTAAATCTTGGTGTTGGGTATTTCCCTCTTGGTGAAATGATGATGGCAGAAGTTGTGTTGGTCAGTGTTGCTAGCCTGTCTTTCTCAGAGCATTAGTTTCATTAAGTTACTTAGACTTGACAGTAAGAATAATGCCCTAATAACATAAAAGTGCCAACAGTTCCAGTTTGTTTTGTTTTTGTATAGAAGCATTTCTGCTCTAAGGACTTTCATAACTTCTGTGTCCCCCAGGGAAAAGCAAGAATCAGCTGGTAATGCAAAAATCTCAGAATTTTAAATCTTGGCATACAATTGCTGTGAAAAGGTATGCCATGTTAATCCTGCGTGTATCCTAAATGTTGCTTTTACCCCCTTGGGCTACAGGTAACCAGAGCCTGCCACTAGACAGATTTCCTGGGTCGAATGTAGGAAAAAAGGAATGGAGGACTGAGATCCTGGCTTGAGTGATATTATTAAGTTGATCTCACCTTCTTTTAACATGAATACTTAGTTTATAATCCACAAAATCTCCTATTGCTCTTGAGTATTTTAATGAATGAAATAACTACTCTGTGTATCAAGATTAAGTTATTATGGTTTATAATAATACCTCTTTTTCTACATCACTTAATAATTTTGTTTCTTTCATTGTAACTCCACTGAATCCTCTGTGAAATGTACTGTGGGTGTTCGTAAAATTTAGTACCTGGCAAAGTCTGGGCTTGAAATTGGCTTTCCTCGTATCCATTAGCAACTCTATTCTAGCATTTCTTATACAGCTTTATGATTTTTTAAACTTTCTTTAGACATAAACGATGGAATTCTCAAATACAGGGACAGTGTCTTACTCCTGTTTATTTCTATAAAGTATAGACCAAGGTCCCATCAGTAGTTGGTACTTGATACATGTTTGGTGGGTGAATGGAGAGATGAAATTTTATCTGATGGTAATATAAATTTTCATCTCTGGAATCACTAAAGTTTACATACCATTTTGATTTCCAGGGTATTTTGAGAACATTTTATTGTTGTAGCCAGTCTAACAGGATAGGAGATAGTACGCTTATGCTGTGAATAGTTTCAAATTACTGTATGTCATTAACTACATTTCCAACTAGCTAGAATTTATTTGAGATGTGTTTAAAATCTAGGCTCTTTACTGCATTTTGACAAATACAGTGCAAGAAGAACCAGAATGATAATGATAAACTGGCACTGTTTAGAGATGTATTCGAAGCTTAGAATTAGCATTTACAAAATGGATGTGTGTCTTAATGGGACGCAGTGGGAAGTATGAATCATCACCTGTGTTCGGTTCAGTTCAGTTGCTCAGCTGTGTCTGACTCTTTGCAACCCCATGGACTGCAGCAGCACACCATGCTTCCCTGTCCATCCCCAGCTCCCAGAGCTTGCTCAAACTCATGTCCATCGAGTTGATGATGCTATCCAATCATCTTATTCTCTGTTGTCCTCTTCTCCTCCTGCCTTCAATTTTTCCCAGCATCCAGGTCTTTTCCAGTGAGTCAGTTCTTCACATCAGGTGGCTAAAGTATTGGAGTTTCAGCTTCAGCATCAGTCTTTTCAATGAATATCCAGGACTGATCTCTTTTAGGATTGACTGGTTTGATCTCCTTGCACTCCAAGGGACTCTCAAAAGTCTTCTCCAACACCACAGTTCAAAAGCATCAATTCTTCGGTGTTCAGCTTTTTTTATAGTCCAACTCTCACATCTGTACATGACTACTGGAAAAACCACAGCTTTGACTAGACAGACCTTTGTTTTTCTTGGCATCCTTTGGTTTTCTTATTGCATTGTCCAAAGCATTAAAACTGAGCAGGACCTTGTTTGGGCCCTCCTGGGTACAAAAGCCCCTCTTTGTTCCCCATTTCTTATTTGTAGAAAAAGACTTTAGTCTCCTAGGCCTTCCCAGAGTTCCAAAGAGCAGACCAAAGCAGTTACTAATTAGAGAAGTGATGGAATGCAGAAACAAAGGAAAGCAGAGTCCCAGTTACTTCTCATAGGGTATACATAGCAGTCTGACACATAGCTATGAGTTGTTCTGCAGAATTTGCACTCGCACCCAGGTGGAGGAGGATGACTACATGCTGACCACAAGCACTAGACCCCAAACTGACTGGATGGGTGGATGATTGCAGTTCTAGAAACATCAACTTGTAACCTCACCACCAGCCAGTCAGAAAAAGTCCACATACTGCAACCCTCATCCCAAATATTGCCTTCTGAAAAAACCTTCTCTGAAAGCCATTGGGGAGTTGAGGCCTTTAGACCACTAGCTGCCTGTTCTCCCTGACTGGTCCCCTGACGTACGTGCTGTACTTTCCTTCACCACAACCCAGTGTCGGTAGACTGGCTTTTGCCTGGCAGGCGAGTGGACCCAAGTTTGGTGAGGTAGCAGTGTTGCATCATCTTTCAAGGAAGTATAAAAGAAGTTCGGTGACACTATCTTTGTGGTATGTTTTGTTAAAATTTCATTGTGCACATTTCACTGAACACCGTTGAAAGTTTAGAATTTTTATTCATCTTATTATGGCAAAGATATTTCAAAATGTTTTGACAGAGGACAACTTATCACAGTTATTAGATAAATCAGATAAATAAAAACACTCGACTCTAATGATGATGGTTAAACTTATCATACAGAAGAAATCTCAGTATAAATGACTCAATGATAATAGCCAACGTCCAAGGTCAGAGAGCTGGCCTACCATCTTTTTTTATTAGTGAAGTATTACTGAAAGCCATGCCCATTGTTTACACATTGTCGATGGCTACTTTTCCACTATAATGGTTGAGACAGAGTTCATTTGGCTTGTAAAGCCAAACATACTGACTCCTTACAGAAAAACTTTGCCAACTAATGTGTTAGGTGAATTTTTTTCAACCTTTAAAGTTGACAATGATCAATGTGTCTAAAGGAGAAAAGGGAATACTGTATTTAAATTCAGTTAGTCATTTGATAGGAAGGATTTCGTTGCATCATATTTTGCAGCAAGACTCTGGACCATCCCTTGATATTTGGCAAAACTAATACAATTATGTAAAGTTTTAAAATAAAATAAAATTTAAAAAAAAACCACTTAAAATACAAAGTTTGAAAACAATAAATTAAAAAAATAATTGACATTATTTTTTTTTTATTTTATTTAACTTTATAATATTGTATTGGTTTTTCCATATATCAAAATGAATCTGCCACAGGTATACATGTGTTCCCCATCCTGAACCCTCCTCTCTCCTCCCTCCCCGTACCATCCCTCTGGGTCATGCCAGTGCACCAGTCCCAAGCATCCAGTATCGTGCATCGAACCTGGACTGGTGACTCGTTTCATATATGATATTATACATATTTCAATGTCATTCTCCCACCCTCTCCCTCTCCCACAGAGTCCAAAAGACTGTTCTATACATCAGTGTCTCTTTTGCTGTCTTGTATACAGGGTTATTGTTACCATCTTTCTAAATTCCATATCTATGCGTTAGTATACTGTATTGGTGTTTTTCTTTCTGGCTTACTTCACTCTGTATAATAGGCTCCAGTTTCATCCACTTCATTAGAACTGATCCAAATGTATTCTTTTTAATGGCTGAGTAATACTCCATTGTGTATATGTACCACAGCTTTCTTATCCATTCATCTGCTGATGGACATCTAGGTTGCTTCCATGTCCTGGCTATTATAAACAGTGCTGCGATGAACATTGGGGTGCACGTGTCTCTTTCCCTTCTGGTTTCCTCAGTATGTATGCCCAGCAGTGGGATTGCTGGATCATAAGGCAGTTCTATTTCCAGTTTTTTAAGGAATCTCCACACTGTTCTCCACTAGTTTGCATTCCCACCAACAGTGTAAGAGGGTTCCCTTTTCTTCACACCCTCTCCAGCATTTATTGCTTGTAGACTTTCGGATCACAGCCATTCTGACTGGCGTGAAATGGTACCTCATAGTGGTTTTGATTTGCATTTCTCTGATAATGAGTGATGTTGAGCATCTTTTCATGTGTTTGTTAGCCATCTGTATGGATAATTGACATTATTTTTTCATCTTTCATGATATTTTTGAACCAGAGTATACCTGATACAGTTCTTAAGTGGACAGATACCTAAGGCAGGTGTGTTCATAAAAGTGACTGGAAGGAAATAAGTGATGTAGAAGTGAACACATTTATTGGCTTGGCCATTTTAATTAGTTTCTGTAAACCTAAATAGGAAAATGTTTTGCTGTCATGGAGCAAAGAAGATGGCTGTCTTCTCTTTGACAAAATGTTTGAGCTGTCCAGGTTTTCAAAAGTGTTACGTTTTGAATATGCAAGTGCAAGAGGAAAAACCAGAAATATAATAAGCTAGGACATTAACAAAATGCTTCTGAAATGTGAAATCTTTATTGCACTTTGGCAGTGTAAGTGCAAGAAGAACCAGAGCTGTGGTAAGCTGTAATCCATTAGACACGAAACCTGGAATCGGTACTTACAAAGTGGGTATGTCACAGGTTCACGCACAACAGTTGGTGAGCAGTTGGCTGCATTGAAAGAATGCTGCCTATTTTGGCCATATTATTTTCAAAAGAGAAAAGATGGAATAAAATGTGGGCTTGCATGTTTAAATGTTTATTAAACTTCCAATATGTTGTTTTTCTACCATCCTTTTTATGTCTATAAATTTTTCATACAATGACTTAAATGTAGAAAAGTAAAGTTTCATGAACCTGGATAGTAAAGTGTTGACTTTTTTCCTGGCTCACAGAGGGTTAATTTATTTTATGTGACAATGATATTGTGGTTGGGTAGGAGAATTTTTTTATTTTTAAGAGATACATGCTGTGAAGTTTTGTGATCCTCGCAGCTTACTCTGAAGTTGCTTTGGGGGGGTACATATAGAGAGAAGAGGGAGAAGGAGGTAACCGAGGGGCAGAATGTTTAACAATTAGTCAATTTAAATGAAAGATGCAATACTGTTCCCATACCATTCTTTCAGCTTTTTTGTAGGTTTGGATATTTTCAAAGTTAAAAAAAAATAGAGGAAATAAATCACAGAAATGAAAATTTGGCTCCCAAAGAGATGAAAAAAGAACCATTTCCCCCTCAATACGCTTTCCTTTTAGTGAGGACACTTGCATTTATACTATACATACGTATTCTTAAATTATTAGTTTAGCTTGCTTCTGACTGTATCAGCATTTTACTGCTGAGCATAGAGTAATAAAATGGTGAATTTAATAACATGCATTTGTTTATCATCAGGGTTTTTTTTTTTCAGAACTCATCATGCTTTCAGAAAATATTACATTTACCAATAAAATTGAGAAATTATTTTTGTTATGTATTAGGTGAGTTTGTTTTAATAGTTAACCTCAGTGGGCGATCCAGCTTGTGTCAATATGTTCTGTGTCATTTTTATCATTTCTTACAGCCTGTTTGCATAGAAAACCAAGAACATTTTCTGTAAAATTACAGGCATATGTTTGTATGAGAACTCAAGTTTCCTGAAATTGTTTCCAGTCCAGTTCGGTCACTCAGTCATGTCCAACTCTTTGAGACCCTATGGACTGCAACACACCAGGCTTCCCTGTCCATCAGCAACTCCTGGAGCTTGCTCAAACTCATGTCCATCGAGTCGGTGATGCCATCAAACCATCTCATCCTCTGTCATCCCCTTCTCCTCCTGCCTTCAATCTTTCTCAGCATCAGGGTCTTTTCCAATAAGTCAGTTCTTCACATCAGGTGGCCAAAGTATTGGAGCTTGAGCATCAGTCCTTCCAATATATATTCAGGACTGATTTCCTTTAAGATTGACTGGTTTGATCTCCTTGCAGTCCAAGGAACTCTCAAGAGTCTTCTCCAACACTACAGTTCAAAAGCATCAATTCTTTGGGGCTCAGCTTTCCTTATGGTCCAACTCTCACACCTGTACATGACTACTGGAAAAACCATAGCTTTGAGTAGACAAACCTTTTTCTGCAAATTAATGTCTCTACTTTTTAATATGCTGTCTAGGTTTGTCATAGGTTTTCTTCCAGGGAGCAATCTTTTTAATTTCATGGCTGCAGTCACCATCTACAGTTATTTTGGAGCCCAAGAAAATAAAGTCTGTCACTGTTTCCATTGTTTCCCCATCTGTTTGCCATGAAGTGATGAGACCAGATGCCATGATCTTAGTTTTTTGAATGTTGAGTTTTAAGCCAGCTTTTTGACTTTTCCTGTTTCTCCTTCATCAAGAGGCTGTTTAGTTCCTCTTCACCATAAGAGTGGTGTCATCTGCGTATCTGAAGTTATTGATATTTCTCCCAGCAGTCTTGATTCCAGCCTGTGCTTCATCCAGTCTGGCATTTCGCATGATGTTTACTTCCCATATATATATATTATATACATGAAAGAAGCCAGTCTCATGTATTATGTGTAGATGTTAATGATATGAGTGAGATTTATATTACTTTACCGCTATTTTTGGCATTTCATGGTTGCTGGGAAATCATTTACTACTTGCATATTTGCATTGACTTTTCAGAGTGTGCTAAATATTTAAAAATTTATGAGAAGACAGTTGGATTTGTCACTTGTGAACTGTAAAAATTCATATATTTTTGTTATGATATAAGAATTTAAAGTCTGGTTAGAGATAAGTAATTACAGACTGATAAAGGCACATGAAAATGTTATCCATTGCTGTCATTTCTCTATGTAGATGCTGGTTTGAATCTGATAAGTCTTCTGTCATTTTCCAGTGACAATGACCTTTTGTTCTCCAATTCCTAGTATTCAGCATCCTTGAGGGCATTCTAACAATGTTAGTGCAGTAAAGCATGCAGACAGTACTTTAAACAAAATGCTTGTTCACAGCTGCATGACATAAATCACTCAGTCTGCTTTTTGAATAACATGATATTGCTTATTAGAGAGTGCATCAAGTCTGGAGTTACAAAAGAGAATTCTATTTAGATATCTTAAATAAACTGATCATCTCCTTTTTCATTTTGGTAGAACTTGGACTATAACATTTCATGTCCGAAGTATGTTGGACATTAACACAGCATTCTTTCTGAGTTCTGATGTATAATTGGGGAAAAAAAGAATTGATGTCTTTTAAATAAGGACATTTTGGAACATTCTTTAAAGTAGGGTAGTTTGAGAGACTTCTAGGTATTAGCATGGTGGTCCTCACTTCCCAGTAGAGCTGGTTGGACTTCTCTGAGCTCTAGCTATTTTCATATAAGAAATCTCTTGTACTGCTTTTAACTCATATTTCTTCTTAAGGTTTTACCCAGTACCTATTTTCCCACTGTTCCCTGTCTCATGCTTGATGTTTTATATATACATGTATGTATGTACATTTGTATAGATATGTACAGTTGTTGGATATGCCATATATTTTTTATATATGCCATATACATTGTCATATGCATGAGGGTTGAAATCCTATCAGATAAATGTTGACTGAAATCGAATTAGACAGCTTTGACTATGTCAAATAGTCCCTTTTATTAAACTGTTTGCCATTATTTCTACAGAAAATGCTTAGTAGTGTGAGAAATGCTCATTGTGGAATGACAAAAAAAGAATGTTACTCTGTAATGGCTTAGATTAAGGCATATAACATGTTCTGAAGAATGTCTTTAAGATGTCTTAACTAGTGATATCTATATTTCTGTCTCTGGAAATTTCTTTACTATCAAGTACCTAAGGAATCAAGTTAAAACTTTTTTTGCTAATAATAATAATGACTAATTTATCCAGTTGACTTGCCCGAGATTCACAGTTAGTAAGTGCTACTAGAGGCAGGTTTCCAAACCCCCAGAGCCCACACTTGGAACAAGTACCCTGCACTGCCATACCTGGGAGCAAAGAGTGGGGCCGGTCCTCACAGTCATCCTGAAACTCAGGCCGGCCTGGCACACAGTGTGCCATTCATCTTCTCCTAAGAACCCAATGGTAAAGACTTGGGCATCCTTGTTTGATATGTTTATAAAGACATATCCCAGAACACTGTTTCTGTCATTAATTTTTTTGACCTTGTTGGATGTATAGTCAGCATCTACTCCAGGTTTTTGGCCTCCTTAAGAAATTTGTGTTCTGTGACTGGCTTTGAGTGGCCCAAGTTGGTGTATTACTGTCATGCAAGAGGGCTTCCCTTGTGGCTCAATTGGTAAAGAAGTTGCTTGCAATGCAGGAGACCTGAGTTCGCTCCCTGGGTTGGAAAGGTTCCTTGGAGGAGGGAATGGCTACCCACTCCAGTATTGTGGCCTGGAGAGTTCCATGGACTACAGTCCATGGGGTCGCAAAGAGTCAGACATGACTGAGCAACTTTCACTTTTTCACTTTCACTGTCATTCAAGAAGACTGCAGAACACTGAGGAATCTAAAGCACAAATAAATGTGTATCATATACATGTTTTCTGTCTTACGATCTAGCAAAATGTGAGTCACCGTAGTTGCATATGTCATGTGTCAGAGCATGGGCTGTGGTGGACAGGAAGCATGGTGATAGGCTGATAGCCCTCTCAGCCCTGGAAAATACCAGTGAGCATAATCATCTTCACCTAGCATTCTCTTTCTAAAACTTAGACTTTTGTTGATAACTTTGATGACCGCATGTAGAAGAATTTGTGGTTGAGGAACTGAAAGGTTCCAGGCAAAAATAGTGTTAGGGTAATTCTGGTCACTAGCGAAGCTATGAAATGCCTTCATAGTTTTCTTTTTATATTCACTGATACAAAAAGAAAACAAGACTCGAGAAAGAGAATGTCAGTCATCATTTATCATTCCTTGTATATTAGATCTTTTCAGAATCTTCTTTGTTCAAAGTTTTGAGGCTATACTTATAAATTCATTGTTTCCATTACTGCGGATATTATACATATCAAGAGGTTATATTTTCCATTTCTGGCCTTCTATATGCATAGCCGAGTCAGAATTTTTTCCTGATAGGGTTATACAGCCTAATTCCTGACAGTCTCAGCAATGAACACATTACATGTCGGTGAACCACTCTGGCCTGACATTTGGCCTCCCTCTCAATAGAGTGAGAATGGTTCCGAGATCTCACTTTACTTCCTGCACTGTAACTTCCAGTATTTGTCTGAATGGTGCTTTGCTAAAACTAGGCTTACTGCTCTGCCACCCACTTCATCTCCTTCCTCCCTCCCTGCCCAGTCAGTGAATCATGGTTTAAATATTACAAGATGTAGAAGCTTCAAGACTGTAGAACGTATATCTGCATATTCTACCAGGAATTTTTAGCTTAGGACAATTTGAAGTTGGAAAGGAATTACGGTTCTTGACCTTACAGGACACCTATGTAAAATGCAGACATTAAATGCCCTTCTTGTCACTAACCCAGTCAGAATGATGAAGCCTCAGGATATTACCCTACGGTGGGTAGCAGAGGAGGCATTTCTTGAGGTGGGTAGATTTAATGAGTATCTGAAACATTAATGAGTATCTGAAACATTTCATTGAAAGTTATAGTCAAGCTTGAGATAACAAGGAGCTCAACCACAGCAAGAAGACTTCAACAGCATCACGAATGAACCTGACCATAGGGGATATCAGCTTGTCTGTACCATCCTTGGAAGCTGGTCTCAAAGCTGAATAGACACCTTTAGGGTTTTTATCGTCTGTTCTTCAGCCTAGTGGTGGTGATTGTAATCTTGTGAGCTATACTTGAAATACTTTCTCAAACATCTGATTTCTGCCTCTGAAAAGTTATTCTGGTCTTCCTTCTACTCATATGAACCTCCTTGGATTGCCTTTCTTCAGTCCCCACACATTTGGCTGTGTATTTTGGCTGCTGCTTATGCTTTGATATTTTTAAAGTCCTCATCGGGCTTTGCACTGTTTGCCTTGTTTCTAACCCAGCGTGCCTTTATTTCAGTGTCAGTAATGGTTAGGAACGTGAAATCTGAAGTCACCTAATAGTGACTGCTACTTGTGACTTTAAACAACTGCCTTGATCTTTTTCAAGTACTGGTTTTCTCACCTATCAAATGGCGATAGCAATAGTACTTATTTTATAAGGTTGTTGGGAGGCGTAAATAAATGTAAAAGTATTTAACAAGAGCCCAGCACGTTGTTAAGTATTCAGGGCAACAAAACTTACTGCTTTTACTAGTCATAGTTTTAGCCAGTGGTTCTCAGACTTTTTAATCTCAAGACCCATTTACATACTTAAACATTATTGAAGAACATTTGTTTATGTGGGTTATATATATTTCCATTTACTGTATTTGAAAATAAAACATTAAAAAATTATCTTTTGGTTTAAAAATAAGAGTATATTACATGTTAGCATAAATAAAATTTTACAAAAAAGACTTTTTAAGATAGTGAGAAAAATGGCATTCTTTCACGTTTTTACAGTTTTTTGAAGTCTAGCTTAAAAGTAGAAAGCCCATAGCTGCTATCATCTGTCGTAATATGTTTTGATTGGAGTGTATTAAGAAAATCTGGCCTCATAACAGATAAATAATTGAAAAAGGGAGTATTTTAATAATCTTTTCAAATAGGTATATATATTCTTTGATATGACTATAAAACCTAATGAGTGATAGTTTCTAAGTAAAGGTAGGTTGTAATATAGACTTGGAAACCATGTCAGTGAACATTATGTATTCTTGTTACATTAGAATCTGCTGTCCTGTCTTGTGCTTTGATTGGATCTTTTACCTGTGTGAGATCTTGAAAAGACACGCATTTGTCTTTTCAAAAATATTTGCTCATTGAGTTATACAGATCTTCCAAAAGTTAACCCATTTCATTGTGAGTGAGTGAGTGAGTGATGGTCACTCAGTTGTGTCCGACTCTTTGCGACCGCATGGACTATAGCCTGCCAGGCTCCTCTGTCTTGGGATTCTCCTGGCAAGAATACTGGAGTGGGTTGCCATTTCCTTCTCCAGGGGATCTTCCCGACCCAGGGATTGAACACGGGTCTTCTGCATTGCAGGCAGATTCTTTACCATCTGAGCCACCAGGTAAGCCTACTATTAAAAGACATTTCTAAGTATAAAGACAAACAACTTAAAAAGTATCAGCGGATACATGCTTGATTTCATTGTACAATGTATTAACAAATCACAGTCTTTACTATCTCTTGATCTCATCACAGAAGTCTTTAAATATTAACGCCAATTTTCCCCAAACTCATTTTCATTTGAAGGCTTGGATTTTTATGACTCTTTTGTGTTATTTTCCTCAAAGTGACAAGCTCACATTGTTCATTTTGAAGAAAATAGATGCCTGATACCCAAGTCTGAATAGTTTGTTAGTCATTCTTTCCAGTGAAACAGTGTCTGTGAAAATTACAGCTAGTCCAGTTCACAACTTGTATGATCTCACGTGTACTTTTCCTCAAGACAGCGTCACACTGCAGTGAGCAGCAGATATACCCTATGCGTACTTCCTGTTTCATCACAAAGGCGTGTACACAGGGGTCAAGATTGAAGAAGCAAGTGTTCAGGGACATTCCCAAGTGAAACTGAATTCTTTCTAAAGACTGTGATGTGGCTTGGTGCCCCTGCATCGTTCTTTGCTGCAGCACCAGCTCTTTTACCCACCAGAGCTTTGGCACTACCAGTGTGAACGTCAGTGCAGTGAAAAAGGCACCTTTCTTGGTGTAATTATGAAAACAGTCCTGACCTTGTGGTATCCCCGAAAAGAGCCTCAGTGATCCACAGAGGTCTACAGACCATGCCAGGAATTGCTGTTCTAGGCATTAAGGATAAAACAGTGTGAAAAACAGGCAAAAGAATCCCTGCCTTCTCGAAGTTTACATTCTAGTGGAAAGAGACAAAAACCAATACAATTTGGCAAAATGTTACTGTTGTAGGTATTGATATGGACTAAAGAGAAAGAATACAATGACAATCAATGAAAAGAGAATATAAATTGTCAGGGGGATTTGAGTGTTTTAGTTAGGGTGACAGGGAAGGCATCACTTAGAAGGTGACTTTTGAGGAAAGAACTGAAGCAGGTAAAGGAGCAAGTCAACAGAGATTCTTTTGGGGAGTGCATTCCAGTCCCATGGAACAGCTAGGTGGGAGTTTCCTTGTGTGTTTGATGAATGGCAAGGAAACCAGAGAGACTGTCCAAGAGTGGGTGAGGGGGAGAGAAGTAGGAGATGAACTCTATCAAATAAGGAGGACAAATCAGCTAGGGTCTTAGAGGTCAGTGCTTCTGGGCATTCAGGTGCATGCACATCACCTGGGGATCTTGTGAAACTGCAGATTCTGATTCAGAGATGAGAGTTGGGTCATGCAGTTCTGCTTTTGTAGTGGCTTACCAGGTGATGTCAGTGTTGGGGTCTTCTTTGCATAGCAGTTTTGTAGACCAGGGGTCCCCAACCTCTGAGATCTGATGGCTGGTGACCTGAGGTGGAACTGGTGTAATAGTAACAGAAATAAAGTGCACAGTAAATGTAATGCACTTGAACCATCCCCCTCATCCCTAGTCCATGGAGAAACTGTCTTCCCTGAAACCAGTCCCTGGCGCCAAAATGGTCGGGGACTGCTGTCGTAGGCTATTGTGAAGACAGAAAACCATTGGAGAGAATCTAGCTGGAGAGTATCAAATTCTGACTTCACGTTGTAACATGATTAGCTGTGATGTTAATAATGGATCTGGAATCCTTTATCCAAAACTCTTGGTAACAAATGTATGTTAGAATTCAGAATTTTTCAGATTTTAGAAAGGTAATGCATTTTATACTTTTACATACATACAACACCCTAGTAATGTCTGAGCCACCAGTCTCTAATCACACAGTAGTATTTCTTCAGTGAAACAAGTGGAGTCACACTCCATCTAGTAAATAAGGACTAAATATTCTCACATCCATTCAGGTGAGGCTTTTGCCATCAAATCAGTTATAAAGAGCTATTAAAACACTCTTAGGTTCAGGTTGGATTAGAGTTTGCAACCAAATGAGTTATAAAAATATTTTCACTCTTTAAAGAATTCAGATTTTGGGACTTGAGAAAGGTGGATCTTTGTTCCTATGGTACTTCCAATTAGTTGCTCCTCATGTCCCCACATAGAAGGAGCTTCTTTGAGACAAAGAGATCCAGTACATGTTCATTTTGGGGCTTGCTGGCTGCAGCTGTTGGCAAGAGAGACCACAGCCCCAGATCTTTCATGCCCTGATTTCTGCTCTCAAAGGAAGAAGCATAGATAACCTATCAATTTGAAGCACAAGTTCTTGTTTCCATAGAGTTTTTGCATCTTGGCATGTGCACAGTCAGAGCACTGTTGATTAAAACATGCTGAGCGTTTTATTATACCTTGGGACAGCTAAGCATGTGCTTAAAATTATCCAACTATGCTCATTTGTGGCTTACACATTATTAGTTCCATATCTGACTGTTTCCTCCCTACAGCTGTGAACTGCCTTTTCCCACATTTGGCTCCACATCCTGTGATCTCAAGCAAACTTTTCTGTATTCTTCAGAATCTGTTTTGTGTGTGTGTGTTTGAGAAAGAGACAGAGATAGACTCTGATCGGTTTTCCCAGAGAAGTCCGGTTTAAAAGAAGCACATTTGGAAATTATCAGTGATAAGATGAGGGAAGAAGTGACCTTTTCCACCTTTACTTATCCATGATATCAAAATATTGGTAATAAACATTACCTGTCTTTCCCCCATAGAGTTAAATTTAAGGGTTAATGTACCCTGTTTTCTGAGTGACTGTCCTCTTGATAAAACTTGAAAACAGTAATTAATTCTAAGGCAAGACTTTGAAAGATTGCTTGCTGGCATTGTGGAATCCTGACTATTCTGTCAGTCTGTGTTAAAAAATAATGTACATTCTAAGGCTAAGAATATGGTGATAGATTCCTTTCCCAAGGCCAAGGATCCTAGTGAGCTATTGCTACAAAACTATATTTAAAGCAATGGGAAATCCTGACCTATGGGTCAGGAATGATTTGTCCCAAAGTATGAATAGCAAAGAGAAGAAATGTTGTTTGTAACTTTTCCATTAAGAAAAGAACGAGGGTATTGAAGGAATCGAGGGCATTTGAGACAACTGAGTTATACTTCTTAGTATGACTAAGATCTCCACTAAAAGTGTTTTCTAGAACTTGTATTTATAAAAATAAAAATTCAGTGAAGAGTTTTCATGGTTATATTTTTAATATCTGTGATTTCAAGTCCTCTGGGTAGTTAAAAGTCTTAAATTGTTGAATTTGGAAAAAGTATTCCCCAGGTGTATTCTTCGTGTGTTTGGTAAAATGTATATATCATATGGTATATACTCTCTTACAAATGTAGAATTACAAGGGTTTCTTGAACGATTTATTGCAGTTTAATTTTAGATATGTGGGATGCAAAGAAATCAAGTAGAAGAGTATATACTCTATCACATTCGTTGAGTTTTGTGTATTCTGCGTTTTGTGGTAGAGGGTTTTAGGAACTATATCATGTTAGTAAAGGTGAATTTTTTTACTTATCTAACAAAATCCAAATGGGAGCCATTTGGGCACCTTGAGAGCTAGATAGGAGTTAAGTCTCTTCTTGAAGTTCTTGTTAGAAACCTTGTGTTGAGTGAGCCTGAGGACTTTCTGTTAATATGCCAATATGTTAGGTTAACATGATGAGAAATGATCAAACCTTTTAAAGAGAAAACTTCAGAGAGAGATGCCTTGTCTAGAAGGAGAAATAGTAGGTTGGGAAATGACAGCCCTTATTACCTTTCAATTGAGCTGAATGACCTAGTTCCTGTGTATAGATTTTTGTTCCAAGAACGCTGTAGAGTGAAAAGATGGGAGTAAGCAGAAGGCTTTGTTTGTGTAGTTTGTTTGCTAGGTCTGCCAAGTTGGTTAGAGGAAACATTGCTTAGATCTTTAATTAAAGGCCAAGCTTGAGTTTTCAAAAGAGATTTCCAAGTTTGGCTCACATTTAATGTAGGAGGCTTTGTTGGCCCAAGCTGTGGGTCCATGGTTGAAGAGTTGAGCGCTGCACTTGCAGAGTATTTGTTTTTGGAGATCTTTGATGAAGCATATCACCACTCTAGTTGCACAGTCTCAGAGGTTTTTTTTTTTTTCTTTCCCATGTACTAACAGTTCTGGGTCATTATTCTCTGAAGAATTAAAAACAATTATCTTTGGTTTTAAAAATAGTTTATTTCTGTCAGAATTTTATCATGACACATCACTTTTCAACTTGGAGCAGTTTTAAAGGACTTTATTTCTTCTGAGGGTGAATTTAACTGACCTGATTTGGCCATGACTTTGCAGAGTGAATATTAATTGTTTTAGTTAAAATGCTTACTCACTGTGTTTAGACGCATCTTCTAGGAAAGACATTTAGTCGGTATGAGTTACCTAGAAACCTAGCAGAGCTCTTTTTTATTTGTTTTCTCCTTAGAATTGTGAATGTTGAATGTTGTTATAAGCCTTTAAATTTTTGCTGTGAACTTTTGTTTTCCAAGAAATATGTTTCTTTTATAATTTAGTTTTCTTTAAGGCTCTTGCAAATATTAACTGTAGTAATTACTTGGTATTTATTGTGAATTTTATGCCCTTGTTCTTTTAGAAGATCACTTTATTAGTAAAATAGTTTTATGGTCACAAGCACCTCACTATTTTGGTATGCCAAAATTTGGTAGACAACAGGTGTGGGTTAGTCATTAATGCATTGTATTTTCTGGTGAAAACAGGATAGGAAATCTCTTGCCAGTAGATTGAAAGTTGAGTCTTCATTTCAAGGGAAAAATGGCTCTTTTTCTTATCCATAGTGTCATTTTTTTAAACAGAATTCTACATTGTTAATTTTCAAACCAAAGGCAATCTGAAACATGCTTTAAAACATTAATCACATAGTTTTTGAGTGTGAATATGTCATTAGTCTAAACCTCATTTAAAATGCAACATAGTCTTTGTTGAGAAAATTCAACATAGTATTAAAAAGTTGTAAAAGCCTTTTTGCTTTGAGCCTAAAACAGTAAACAGCTTAAATTTATAGTATCAGAATGAACTATATATATTTTAAAATAAAAAGTTAAGCAGGTTTAAACTTCATCAGTGGAATATTATTCTAAGCCAAAGAATTCATAAGACATAACTATTATATAATGATTCACAAAACTGTGTAATAGATTAAATACATTTTTTTTACATTTTCAAAGGTCAGTCAGTTTCAGTGACATTGTAGATGTACGAGGCCTAAATAGGATCTAATTGGAGAGAGTATAAATATTTAATTCAGTTGTACAGTGTTTTAAGTTAATCTAAAAATTCAGAACATCAGGGTATTTATAAGCACATTTAACCTTGTGACTCAGTAAATGGTATTCCATGGTGTTCCTCTCAGACATCTGAGTATTTAGTACACAAAGCAGAGGAAAACACGTGGTCATTACTTATGGATGCCCTCCTGGACCACACAATGCAAATTCCCTCCAGTGCCTGTTTCAAGCTTTTCCCAATGTGTCTTTTATTTTAGCCACTCTGCATTTTCGCAGTTTCTCAAAAACTATCTAAATTGTCTTGCTTCTGTGCCCTATTCACTGTGTTCCCTCTGATTAGAATGTTACGCTGTCTTTTATTTCCAGTCTCTTTCCCTTGGTCCCTATATTTTAAAAATCTGTCCTCAGAGCCATTGTCAGATGATGTCACCTCTGGTTTGTCTTTCTTGACACTCTGGCCAAAAGTGATTCCTATATCTCTTTCATAGGTCAGCAAATACTTATTGGAACCTAGTCTTGTGAAGCATTTTGACAAGATGATAGTTTATAAAACTGTAATTATGTATAAGAGTATTATGTATTACTCTTATTATATTACTTTATTAGTAACTAATCATATCCATCCTGTTTTTCTTATTGCCTTTAAAGACATAAACTACATCTGGACCTACCCTGTTACCGACATTCTTACTCATAGAAGCTCTTTAATATGTATTTACTGAATGAATTAAACTTTCTGATTATTTTAACATTTCTGCCATAAACTTTATAATTTAACATTTTAACAAAAATCAATAATTTGATATTTATATAAAATTGTCTTTTATGTAGTGAATGAAAAGTATTACTGACACTTAAAGGCAGTGGGAAAAATGAATTTTGTGGGTATGTACTTAATTTAAGCTCTCATCTATACCATGCTAAGATTATTTTAAGCAGCTGTCCCTGAATTTTTTAAGGTGGTTTTAAAATTAGCTGTCACTGAGTCATAGGTTGTCTGGCTGTCATTCTCAGTCATGCTCTAGAGATGAAGTCTGTCCTGTTTAAATGCTTGGTCTGGGTGGATTTTCTGACAATAAAAAGACGTGATGGGAGCTCTTGAAACCTGTAGCTGAAGGCTCTTGATAACTTCCTTTGAATAAGCTGAAAGAACTTTGATCCATTAAAGGAATTAATGATTTCCTCTTTTTCTGTCTTAGTTAACTTTTATATTTCTTCTATTAGATAAGATGTATCTTATCCTACCTTCGGAGAAGGCAATGGCACCCCACTCCAGTACTCTTGCCTGGAAAATCCCATGGATGGAGGAGCCTGGTAGGCTGCAGTCCATGGGGTTGCTAGGAGTCGGACACGACTGGGCGACTTCACTTTCACTTTTCACTTTCATGCATTGAAGAAGGAAATGGCAACCCACTCCAGTGTTCTTGCCTGGAGAATCCCAGGGACAGGGGAGCCTGGTGGGCTGCCGTCTCTGGGGTCGCACAGAGTCAGACACGACTGAAGTGACTTAGCAGCAGCAGCAGCAGCAGCATCCTACCTTACCCCATGTCCTAAATATGCCAAGGAAATCATCATTTGAAATAGTTGTTCTCAAAGCATAGTTCTAGGGGCTCCTACAAATCTCCAAGTTTTTTCAGTTTTCACAAGGTCAAAACTATTTTAAATAATAGTAATAATGCATTATTTGCCTTTTTCATTCTCCTCTCTCACAAGCGGCTAGTTGGATATTCCAACTGTACGTGGCATGTGATGTCGCAACAGATTGAATACAGAAGCAGACAGGAGAAACCAGCTGTCATCACTTATACCAGATAGTAGAGAGATGTGCAAAATGTAAAACAAATTTTTGTTCTGAAAACTAAAGTTTTTTTCATAAAAATGTTTAGGATATAACCAATTTATTATTTTTAATAAATTACCAAATATATGCTATTAAAATTTGTTTTAACTTCTAATATGGTTAATATCAATAGAAATTGAAAGCTCCTTAGAATCCACATTTTGAAATCAAAAAGTCTGAGAGCCACTGGTTTAAAAGATAAAAAATATTTAAAATATCTGTCAGACTTTTAACAGATTACAGGTGAAATCTTCTTGATGTAGTCAAAGTATCTTCAGACTATAATCTATCATCATTGATTTCATCAGTCTCTAATTGTTAAGCATTTAGGTTGAATCCAGTTTTTTTAGTTTTAAAAGAAATATTTCAGTGATATTCCTCTGTATTAATATTTGCCTAGCATACGTAATTATTTTATAATAAATTCCTGGAAATAGAACTGCTGGGTCAAAAGTGTGCAGAAGGAACAAATATACTCCCATATTTTTTCCTCATTTCCTCAGTTAGCAGGAAATTTAGTATCTTCCTCTTTAGGCAGTCTCCTCCCCCAGGTTTGAACTTCATGAGGCTTACTCAGTCCCAAAGTAGTACAATTCTCTTACAAATACCCAGAAGAAAAGTTCAGTAAGTATAGTTCTACACTGTTTAACACTGACAGAAAGTGATAAAGAGAAGGAAGGTTAAGTCCAGCCTTTGGTAGATAGTTGCTTGTCTTGACTGCTACTAGGATATCCATTTTAGTCAGATTTGGCCCAAGTCACAAAGTATGAACCCACCTGGAGGTCAAGATTGCAGTTCATTTGTTCACACTCTTACTGAACGTTCCATGTGTCAAGGAGGCTGAGGTCAGAGACACTTCTGGCCTTGGCCTCATGCTGGGCCAGTATCTGTTCTTCCTAATAAGCCTCTGAGCCCATGTTGTGACTCTAGATCACCGGTTTCAATTAATTCATCTTCAAAGTCATTCTTCTTTGAGAAGAGTTTCTGCCTTTTCCTGCCATTAGAACTTGGTTTGGGCTCTAAGTTTCTTCTATGACAGAACTTCTTAAATTTGAATCTGAGGAATCAAAGATGAGGGTAATGTTACTTCCCTTCCAGAAGGATTTAGGATGCTAGAAAATTGGTCTCAGCAACTCTAGCAATTACTTTGTTAAGAATCTAAGGTATGTTTTTCTAAACCATGCAACTTTCCCGTCCCAATGAGCCCCTTTCCCCTGAGTCCTGAGGATGGTGGTACCTACCCTTTGCCTTACTTGTTTAACAAATGGTCCATACCACAGTGAACTAGTATCTCCACCCCTACACATAAGAAAGACTGTCATAATTTTTAAATGTTCTTTTTCAAAGAGCAGCTCATTTACTCTGCCTTACAGATGCTTATTACACACTTTTAAAGGCTCATGATATGTATTGCCAGTTCTTTAGAGATCTTGCACCAGTTTATACTTCCACTGGAAAAAAGATTGCTAGGAAAAGACTTTTTTAAATAAAATTAATTTATTTGTTTTAATTGGAGGCTAATTACAATATTGTGGTGGTTTTTGCCATACACTGACATGAATCAGCCATGGGTGTGCATGTGTCCCCCCTCCCGAATCCCCCTCTCATCTCCCTCCCCATCCCATCCCTCTGTGTTGTCCCAGTGCACTGGCTTTGAGTGCCCTGTCTCATGCATCGAACTTGGACTGGTCATCTATTTCACATATGGTAATACACATGTTTCAGTGCTATTCTCTCAAGTCATCCCACCCTCGCCTTCTCCCACAGAGTCCTTATATCTGTGTCTCTTTTGCTGTCTTGCATATAGGGTCGTCGTTACCATGTTTCTAAATTCCATATATATGTGTTAATATACCGTATTGGTGTTTTTCTTTCGGACTTACTTCACTCTATATAATAGGCTCCAGTTTCATCCACCTCATTAGAACTGATTCAAATGTGTTCTTTTTAATAGCTGAGTAATATTCCATTGTGTATATGTATCACAACTTTCTTATCCATTTGTCTGCTGATGGACATCTAGGTTGCTTCCATGTCCTGGCTATTATAAACAGTGCTGCATGGGATACACATATCTCTTTCAGTTCTGGTTTCCTCGGTGTGTATGCCCAGCAGTGGGATTGCTGGGTTGTATGGCAGTTCTGTTTTCATTTTTTTAAGGAATCTCTGCACTGTTCATAGTGGCTGAACTAGTTTGCATTCCCACCAACAGTGTAAGAGGGTTCCCTTTTCTCCACACCCTCTCCAGCATTTATTGCTTGTAGACTTTTTGATAGCAGCCATTGTAACCGGCGTGAGATGGTATCTCATTGTGATTTTGATTTGCATTTCTCTGATAATGAGTGATGTTGAGTGTATTTTCATGTGTTTGTTAGCCATCTGTATGTCTTGTTTGGAGAAATGTCTGTTTAGTTCTTTGGCCCATTTTTTGACTGGGTCGTTTATTTTTCTGGTATTGAGCTGCATGAGCTGTTTGTATATTTTTGAGATTAATTCTTTGTCAGTTGTTTGGTTTGCTATTACTTTCTCCCACTCTGAAGGCTGTCTTTTCACCTTGCTTATACGGAAAAGACTTTCAAAACCCACATTCTGTTTTTAAATGTCACTAATGATTAGACTTCTTTTAGCATTAAAGGAAACACAAACTTAAATCCCAGTATTTCTTGGTTATTTGCCAAATACTCATTTCATTTGGCCACAAAACTGTGATCTGTAGCATCTTGAATAATGTCTTCTATAATACAGTAGGTGTACAGGCAAAATCGAAATAATAGGAATGCATAGGTGAAATCATTGACAATGCCCTGAGGCAAATATGGTAACATCATCATGTTTTTAACTTCACTTTTGGTGAAGGCCAGAGAGGATTCTCATTTACTAAAGTTCTCCTGAGTGCAAGATGTTTAATGTATGATACCTAATTTTATCCTCCAACAAACCTGTGTTATTACTATTACCATTTTAGATGATATTATTACTCTATACATAAAGAAAAAAGAGGTAGTAAGTTTCCTAAAGTCACACAGCCAGCTAAGGTTCATATTCCCCTCCAGAAATCCTATCTAGGACCAGGTAAGCAATCCCCCAGAGACAGAACTTTGAGTATTAGCCTCTTTTTCTCTCATCATCTCCAAAGTGGAAGTGATCTCCAGGGTCGCCTGCTCATCTGCACAACCGTGTACAGGGTTTGCAAGGAGTTAGGGCCAATGACAAAGTAAGAGGGCACAGTCCCAAACACTTCTCTCACTTCTGACTCCAAGTGCAAGTGGGAGGTGGTTCCCTCAAATCACCTTAGGGTTTGATAATTCTCCAGAAGGACTCATAGGACTCACTAAACACTATTATACTTAGAGTCATGATTTATTACAAGGAAAAGATACAGATTATAATCCACCAAAGGAAGAAGCACCTAAGTCAGGGTCCAGGAGAAGGACTGAATGCAAGCGTCTCTTGTCCTCTGTGAAGTCAGGATGCATTGTCTTCCAGCACTGATGTATAATGAGACACATGGAGGATTTCCAATCAAGGACACTCTCTCAGTCCTTGAGTTCAGAGTTTTTAATGAGGGCTTTATGATTGATGGCCCACCCACAGGGTGGAACTTGGTCTTCAAGTTGACTAACACTGTGTGACCTAAAACCCCACCCTAAGTCACATTGTTACTCTCTGCCTAGCCCAAGGATCCCAGGCAAATAAAATTACTTCCTAGGAGCTGAAGGTGAAAGTTAGACCTCTTCTTCAGTTCAGTTCAGTTCAGTCGCTCAGTTGTGTCCGACTCTTTGCGACCCCATGAATCGCAGCATGCCAGGCCTCCCTGTCCATCACCCAACTCCTGGAGTTCACTCAAACCCACATCCATCGAGTCGGTGATGCCATCCAGCCATCTCATCCTCTGTCGTCCCCTTTGTCGTCCCCTTTTCCTCCTGCCCCCAATCCCTCCCAGCATCAGAGTCTTTTCCAATGAGTCAACTCTTTGCATGGGGTGGCCAAAGTATTGGAGTTTCAGCTTCAGTATCAGTCCTTCCAAAGAACACCCAGGGCTGATCTCCTTCAGAATGGACTGGTTGGATCTCCTTGCAGTCCAAGGGACTCTCAAGAGTCTTCTCCAACACCACAGTTCAGAAGCATCAATTCTTCAGCGCTCAGCTTTCTTCACAGTCCAACTCTCACATCCATACATGACCACAGGAAAAACCATAGCCTTGACTAGATGGACCTTTGTTGGCAAAGTAATGTCTCTGCTTTTGAATATGCTATCTAGGTTGGTCATAACTTTCCTTCCAAGGAGTAAGTATCTTTTAATTTCATGGCTGCAGTCACCATCTGCAGTGATTAGGTGCAAAGTTAAGTTCTTTACTACCCTGCGTCTCAGCCTCGTTGAGTGCCTTTTTTCTTTTCTTCCTGGCTGCATGTGTGTCTTCCACTGGTGGGTCGGGAGGTGCCTCATCACTGCAGTGTATGCTGTTTGGATGCTGGCAAGAAGGCTGAGACACACACATGAATATTTCAGGCCAAATGCTAGGAGAGTGAACATCCACTCTCCTATTAAACCAAAAACTGGCTTAGGATTGAATGGCAATTTAACAGGATCCATATGGCATCGATGAAATCATTAAATGACTTGAATGCTTAGAGGCAAATTTTTCCTCATATAAAAAATACAATTCAATTAATTATAATTTATTTTTTAAGACAAACATCAGTACAATTAACCTTCCAAACATACACACCCACATGCCCACCCCCACCCCCACCCTCTTGCTAGGTAAATATGTATATATCTATATATTACTGTGCTAAGGTCATATTTCATCCTAATGTTATATCATTGAGTTTATCAGTGAGTTTACCTGAGATGGTAGTTTTCCTAAATAACTACTCATTCATATACAGATAATCCTCCTTATATGATTCTGTATTTGCAAATTTGCTTACTTGTTAACATTTATTTGTAACCCTTTTAAAATAAATACTTGTGACACTTTCATGGTAATTTGCCAGCGTTTATAGAGTGGCACATTGAGTTGCCTGACCTGTATATTCCCAGCTGAGGCTGAGCAAGGCAACTCTGCCTTCTGTGTTTCAGCTCTCATACTGTAAACAAATGTTCTTATCAGGACCTAGTTAATGCCACTTTTCTTTTTTTTGGTATTTTTGTGGCTTTTTATTGGTGATTTTATTTTTTTAAATGGCCCCTAGTGTCAAAATTCTGTCTGGTGTTCCAAAGTGCAAAAAGGCAATGATTTGTCTTATGGAGAAAATACATGGCAGATAAGCTTCTTTGAAGCATAAGTTAAAGTGTAGTTGGCTGTGAGTTAAGTGTTTATGAACCAACAATATATGCTAATAAGGTATTTTTAAACAGAAATACACAGAAAGAAAAGTTATATATTGACTGGTTGATGAAAATATTATGACCAGAGGTTCACAGGAACCTAACTTGTTTCCGCAGGAGCAGTGGTTCAGTGTTGGTTAATTCATTGTGTATGGTGATGTAGGATGTAACTTCTGTGAATAATGAGAGTCAACTCTATTTGCTGCATTACTTCATTCATTTATTCATGTCATCTTTTATTCATTCTTTGAGAAAACATACATGAAAACTTCTCCTGGTGCTAAGTAATTTCTACATGATGTAGAATTTCCCTCTTATGTCCTTTTGCCCATCACTGGTAGTCTTACTGTAGCCCTCTGATTCATGTGGTGGTTTATGGTAACACATCAAAAATGAAGTGTAAGATTGCATTTTAAAGGTTGGGATTTGGGGGCTGAATGTGTTCAGTCTGTGACAATTTTAATATGAGCTACATATGCAAGATTCACCCTTCTCAGTAGACTTCCTGTGAATTTCCTTGTTTCCTTGGAGACCACGATTTTTAGGATCAGATTCCTCAATGGGTTTATGTTGGATTCCAGCAGAGCCAGGTGATGTGTCTGGCCATACCTCCCAACACCAAAATGCTGTCTGCTGGTTTGGCTGCATGGCCTTGCAGGCATGACTTCGTGCTGGCAAGATGATTCCTCAGCTGTGCTTTACAGATGAGAATGCCAGGCTGTGCAGTCCCCTCTCCTTTCTCCCTCATCACTTTCCACTGCATCTTCACACTCTCCTAATCCGCATTCAAGCAGAGGGAGGTGAATGGGTCTGGGGAGCACATGTTCACCTCATGTTCTTAATAGCTCCCTAGATACACTCACCTTCACTGAAGTGTTTCTCATTTCCTGGTTTTGATTGTCCAGGATGTATGAGGACTAAGGTCCATACAGTGGTCATGTATGGATGTGACAGTTGGACTGTGAAGAAAGCTGAGCGCTGAAGAATTGATGCTTTTGAACTGTGGTGTTAGAGAAAACTCTTGCGAGTCCCTTGGACGGCAAGGAGATCCAACCAGTCCATTCTAAAGGAGATCAGCCCTGGGTGTTCATTGGAAGGACTGATGCTGAAGCTGAAACTCCAATACTTTGACCACCTCATGCAAAGAGTTGACTCATTGAAAACGACTCATGCTGGGAGGGATTGGGGGCAGGAGGAAAAGGGGACAACAGAGGATGAGATGGCTGGATGGCATCACCAACTCGATGGACGTGAGTTTTAGTGGACTTTGGGAGTTGGTGATGGACAGGGAGGCCTGGCGTGCTGTGAGCAACTGAACTGAACTGAAGGTCCATACCTTGCTGTTCTTTTCTCCTAATGTTAATATGCTGGCATCCTCCCAAAGTGAAAAATTCCAATGAGTTCAGGAATCTTGCAGTGGAATGAAAGTTAAGCCAGAGACATTATTGACTGTTACCTCAGTGATGATAAAACAGTAAAAGTTAAGCTTGGTATTCTCAAGTGATAAGCAGTTGAATAAATAACAATAATTTTCTTCAAACATCTCTGTGAAATTTTATTCCAAGGAAGGGGGGACCAAGACTAAAAATCTTTGAATACCCTTTAGTGCCTAGCACAATGCCTAGGACAAATAGACCTCAACAAATATATATTAAATGAAATAATGGTTAAAATAACTCATTTAAAATACAGATATTCAGTAACATTAATTTGTTTTTTCTTTCAGACACAGATGAATATAGACCTCCTGTTTGGAAATCTTACTGTAAGTGTACAAATAATTTTACATTGGATGGGTTATAGTGCTTTATAAGTAACATAAAAATATTAAGATATTTTTAATATTTTAAGATATTTTTAGATTATAGAATCTAATCTTCAATAGATATGAAGATTGACTCAGTTTTGTGCCCACTATTGAAAAATTAATTTACAACAGGATTTGTGACTAGCACAGGAAAAGAAACTGTGGGGAAACAGGAACATTTCCACGAAGCCTGTACATGGTTTGCATGTTAGGAATGCATCCCCGAGTTCATATGGAACTCCGTATTACGGAACTTGAGACTGCTTGCTGACAATGACTGGAGAAACTAATGCAAGGAGAACTAACTGAGAATTCAAGGAGTCTTTTCTCAGATCCTGACTTTATGTCGAAAAGGAATAAATAAATGATGATAAGTCAAGAGGCTAAATTGCTAGAAAGAATGGGTAAAAAGAGGCAAAAGTTTTTTTTTTTTAGGAATTGCCTTCCCAAATATAAGAGAGAGACATTTGAATTCTATATTGTTCTTTAAACTTTGCATTAGAATACAATTTTTTTCTGATGAGTCTATGTTCTTAGTCCTTTATTTTCCCTTCCTTGTTTTCTAGAGAATATTGTTGCATCAAATAAAAGCTATTTCAGATTTTTAAAACATGGAAATAAGGTTAATACAATAGTTGTTTTTTAAAAATCCACGGATGCACTGTTGTAGAAACCAGTACTGTAAACTTCTGTATGCTGTATAGAGTCGAATAAGCAACCTAAAAAAGTTTAAATATAGATTATTAGCATCTTTGTAAATATCGAGTTATTCTGTATTTGATATTTGTAAGTTGTTGAAATTTGCTGACTGAAAGAGCAGTAATTCATATTCTTATTTGTTTTGTGTTCCCAGAACAATATATTGTTTAATAGGTTTCCACTTTGGGCTAATTATAGTAAGCACAAAATGTTCAAAAATGAACAGTCTCTAAAAATATTTCCATGGATGTATTTTCCCCCACCCCTGCTGCTTTCTTTTTGATTCTGGGGGGTATAGTTCAAAGAATGAATAAAAATGACTAATGTTCTTTACCTTGCAAAGATTTTGTCATATAATCTCATTGGCGGGAGGCCTATTAAAAATTTTTCTCTACATTTTCTGGTTTTCAATTTATCTTTATTCCCTTTGCTCTGACTTGTGCCTTGCGCATTTTAATGTAAGAGCATTTATAAAACCTCAGACTGTTATTTAATCTTGGTGGTGATTTTTCACCCTGCAGAATATTGACTGCTAAATGTGGTATATGCAATTTGTATTTTCTGTATCTTCATATGTCTTAGAGTAGCAACCATTTGTCTTAAAAATGGCGTATTTCCTCTTTTATTTTGGTGATAATACTGAGTTTTTATAGTTTCTTTTAGTGACTTCAAGCCTGAAGAACACTGTCACCCCTTATTTTAATAGTAGAACAAGGAGGAGATTATTAGAATAGACTTTGTTTTCTGACGATCAAATGCAAAAACTTCCAATTCAAGGAAATTTTGTGATTAAACTGTTAAAGCTAAGCTGAAAGGCCCATCCCATATTTAAAATGAGTCATGTGAAATTACTTTATGAAATCATGATGTTGTCTAAGAATTTGTGTATGTGCACATTTTAACTAATGAGAAACATAAAAATTACATTTTCACATTGAAGTAATTGGTATGATGATTGTTTAGATTGTTAAATGTGTTTGTCAAATTTCTGATTCTAGGAAGAAATTGAGATGTGGGTTGAATTCTTTTGTTTTCTTTTGCCTTTGCCACTCACAGTCACTTTTACAGTTTTATGTCCAGGTAACTGTAAATAATCCCCAGTAAGGTATTTAATAATAATACTATAAGAAGTTCACATGTTCTAGAGTCTGTGCATTTTAATAGGAAGAGGTTTTTTTAGAACTAACAAGTCTCTGACACCCTTATTTCATCATCATGAGTAGTTGAAGTTTTAAGTTACTGGGGTAAAAGGCCCTGCCCAGTACCCTCAATAATTGAGCTGTGACATTTTGTTTAATTTCTATATATGCCTTATTCAGAGTTGATGAGTAACAAATTCTGTTTGATCATCTTTGGGACTGACAAACCTTAATGCATATGTTACCTTCTTTGTATTGTGACTTAAAATTTTTATAATTAAAGTAATTCTCAAAATGGTGCGGTCAAATCTAAATGGAGTGAGACTTTAAAAAAATCATGCATGTCTGTCCACATAAGGAGATATAAGCAGAATGAAAGCTATTCAGAATGTTTTGATTGTTCACGTCTATTCTGTACTACATCTGTAAAACTGCAGGGGACAGTTACATTCTCATGTCAAAAGTTGCAGCATGTTAAGGATTTTTCTTCTGTCTTTAGCTTGGTGGGGTCCAAGCAGCTTTTCATAATGTGATTCTATAAGAAGCATTTAACCTGTATCTATTTTGTGCATTCTGATTTTGGTTCAGTTGAGCTTGTGAGAACATAATTCTAATACCTTACAAATTCAAATCAATAATTAAGTAGGAGTTAGCAAGATGTCCAAGTTGAGAACTCTTAAAACAAATGCAGTTTTGTTGCTTTTCAATATGTCTGTCTTGAAATCAACCAGGGGCCTAACAGTTTCAAGAGGAGCTGGAATTCTCTTTTGCTTTTATTTTTGTTGCTAAATTTCTTAATTGTTAAATGTTAAAAACAGACTTTAATTTAAAAAACAGATGCTGAAAAACACATGTAAGCCAATTTTGGCCTCAAGATGCCAGCTTGTGGACTCTGAACGTGATTCACAATGTATTGCCTCTAGGTACTAAGAATTTCCGTAAGAAGTACATAAACATTGACACTTTTGAGGTGATTGAAAAATATTGAGTACTTTAATCATATATCTTCTCATCTTGAATTTGGCTATTAATTTTTGGTGAATTATTACACAATTGTGCAATTTAAGTTTCAGCTGACTTTCAGCTTAAATTATAAAAAAAATACTTTCTAAATTTCAGTTCAGTTCAGTTGCTCAGTTGTGTCCAACTCTTTGCGGCCCCCTGAATTGCAGCACGCCAGGCCTCCCTGTCCATCATCAACTCCTGGAGTTCACTCAGACTCACGTCCATTGAGTCTGTGATGCCATCCAGCCATCTCATCCTCTGTCATCCCCTTCTCCTCCGGCCCACAATCCCTCCCAGCATCAGAGTCTTTTCCAATGAGTCAACTCTCCGCATGAGGTGGCCAAAGTACTGGAGTTTCAGCCCCAGCATCAGTCCTTCCAGTGACACCCAGGGCTGATCTCCTTTAGAATGGACTGGTTGGATCTCCTTGCAGTCCAAGGGACGCTCAAGAGTTTTCTCCAACACCACAGTTCAAAAGCATCAGTTCTTCGGTGCTCAGCTTTCTTCACAGTCCAACTCTCACATCCATACATGACCACTGGAAAAACCATAGCCTTGACTAGACGGACCTTTGTAGGCATGTAATGTCTCTGCTTTTGAATATGCTATCTAAGTTGGTCATAACTTTTCTTCTAAGGAGGAAGCATCTTTTAATTTCATGGCTGCAGTTATGATCTGCAGTGATTTTGGAGCCCAAAAAAATAAAGTCTGACACTGTTTTCACTGTTTCCCCATCTATTTCTCATGAAGTAAGTGATTGGACCAGATGCCATGATCTTCGTTTTCTGAATGTTGAGCTTTAAGCCAACTTTTTCACTCTCCACTTTCACCTTCATCAAGAGTCTTTTTAGTTCCTCTTCACTTTCTGCCATAAGGGTGGTGTCATCTGCATATCTGAGGTTATTGATATTTCCCCCGGCAGTCTTGATTCCAGCTTGTGTTTCTTCCAGCCCAGTGTTTCTCATGATGTACTCTGCATATAAGTTAAATAAGCAGGGTGACAATATACTGCCTTGATGTAGTCCTTTTACTATTTGAAGCCAGTCTGTTGTTCCATGTCAAGTTCTAACTGTTGCTTCCTAACCTGATACAGGTTTCTCAAGAGGCAGGTCTGAATTAATTAATCTTTATTAATTACAGTTTATGATTTTTTATGATCCTTTTGATGAACATTCCCTGAATTCATGTTATATTCAGTTTATCCAATATTCAAAGATCCTCCCTTTATATGTATTTTTATTAAAGATGAGTCATAGAGCTAGATTAACCCTTGGTACCAAGCCAATAGGGGAGGTGTTTGTCTAAAAATTACTCTTCTCAATCAAACAGAACTATACCCTTTGAAACTCTGATGGAAGCAAAGAGTAAAATTCTTGTGAGGTTATCACTCTTTTTCATACTGGCTTATCTTAACATTTGCTTACTGAAAAGGTAAATGCATCACTGATGATAACAGATGCTACAATATTTTTGTGCTTTTACTCAAAATCAACACTTTACTTTCTCTAATAACTTGTAATGTCCTCCTTGGGCACTACTCAGTTCTCATAATTGAGTTTCCATAGGTGACCCTACTTTCTAAACCATTTTCTTGACAAAGGAAAACTACTGCTCAAAACAGAAATGTGAACTGAATTTTCACGTCTTAGTTACAAACAGGGAGAAATGGACCTGAAGAATGGCCCTTTTTGCAAATTATGTTTTTGTCCTCTTGGGAGGATGGAGATTTACAATTATCGCTGGGCTTCACACATGTCTCCAGTGGTAAAGAACCTGCCTGCCATTGTGGGAAACCCAGGAGATGCAGGTTCCATCCCTGGGTTGGGAAGATCCCCTGGAGGAGGGCATGGCACCCCACCCCAGTATTCTTGCCTGAAGAATCCCATGGACAGAGGAGCCTATGGTCCATAGGGTCGCAAAGTTGGACACGATTGAAGTGACGCAACACGTACCCACTGGTGATGTACACATGCTCTCGCTAAGTGGGCCACACAAATTTATTGTCACTGCTTTCTCTCTTCCCTTCCCATCTCAGAATTATTCCCTTCATATCATCTCTTTAATCCATAAAAAACATACTCAGGGGAATATTTTTAAAAAACCAACTTTCACAGTAAAATATGGTTATCTAAACTATTTTAATATATTTTGTCTCTTAGGGATTTTTGCAACAAGGAGAATAAGGCAAAGGAATACATTTCTATCAGTAGATGTCAAACGTTATTAACTGAGGAAGTGTTTTGTTTATTTTTTGATTCTTAACAGTAAAGCTCCATCTTCTTAGCACTTTTTAAATCATAGCATTACCGTGTTGTTATGTTTTGGTGATGACCTGAAGATGCATTGTGATAATCAAATATTTATTGTAAAGAATCTTCTGTATTAGTATCAGTCACCTACATATAAAAATAGCTAATCTTTATTATTTTCATATGCTGGGGACTGTTTTAAGTCTTTCACATATAGTATTTAATCTTTTTAGTAATCTGTAAAGTAGAAACTATTGTTATCCGCATTTTCTTTTCTTTTTTTTTTTTTTGTTATCCGCATTTTCAAATGATGAAAGCTGATGCTCAGTATGCAGGGTTAGTGGCAGAGCACCAGCATTCAAATTCCAGGTGGTCTGGTTCAGCAGTTCAGATTTGCAATTTCAGTACTTTGTTGCCTTTACATAGCCCTACAGAACAGTGGTGTGTGTGTGTGTATGTTCTTAGTATATTTACTGTATGTATACACACACAGGCTCCTCTGGTGGCTCTGATGGTAAAGAATCCACATGCAGTGCAGGGTTGGGAAGATCTGGGTTGGGAAGATCCCCTGGAGAAGGGAAAGGCTATCCACTCCAGTATTCTGGCCTAGAGAATCCCATGAACTGTATATAATCCATGGGGTTGCAAATAGTCCATGGGTCGCAAAGAGTCGGAAATGACTGAGCGGCTTTCACTTTCATATACACACATATGCATAGTCTAACTGTATATATTTAAATATGTCTCTGCACTATATGTGAATATCATCAGAGGCAGAGTCTATATAATATGTCCACTTGAAATGTGAGCCTTGTATTATTTGACAATCCCAGATGCTGTCCCAGATATTACATTGACCAAATGTCTATGTATATAAATACACTATTAAATTCAGTTATATGTTGATTATATGTGTAGAAATAGAAAACAGACTTTCTCCAAGAGATACACTTAGACCTACATAAACACACTTTCTCTGATAACCATACATTCTTTTGATTTTTTTCTTTGTTTCAAGTCAAAAAGCCTGAAGTGAGGCTTAGAGGACGTGTGTGTATGTGCTCAGTCGTGTCTGACTCATTGCAACCCCATGGACTACAGCCGGTCAGGTTCCTCTATCCATGGGATTATCCTGGCAAGAACACGAGTGGGTTGCCTTTCCTTCTCCAGGGGATCTTCCTGACCCACAGATTGAACCTGCAGCTCCTGCATTGGCAGGCAGATTCTTTACCATTGAGACACCTGGGAAGCCCTTAGAAGGTCATGGTATTGATAAAGTTTTTCATGAGTCCATTTTCAGATGTCCAGAAAATTATCCTCTGGCTAGCTATTTGGTGTTTGAATTCTCTCTTGCTGCATTTACCTTAGTTAAATAAGTGGTGGTAACTTTGGCTTAGAAACTGTTTCTAGGAGAGATTATCTTTGAAGATACATGTTCACAAGATAACTGGGGGGGGGTGGGGAGAACAGTGTATGTGTTACATCTAGCCTATAAATCCTAATTTTAGTTTCAAGTTTGACACTTAATAATGTGCTGTTAAAATACACAAATATTATTTGTTTATAACAGAGACATTCTTTATGTAATATGTCCATAAAAATTGAGGAAAATAAATGACCAGATTATGGAGAACAGAGCCAAATATCCAGTATTGAGTTGTTGTAATACTCTGTGGCTTATAATTTTTTTATTTGTTTGCTTCTGGGCTTTCACTAAATATACTTTGGCTTACTTTCTTTATTTTTTTCATAACAAAATTTAATTTAATAGCAAATAGGACTGTACCACAGTTTTCTTATGAAAGTTAAAAAGCAGGCAGGGTTTGATTCCTAATATATTCAGATGTTCTGCATAAGGGAAACTGACATCTTTTATTTTCTAACTTCCCAGTATATCAACTGCAACAAGAAGCCCCTCATCCTCGGAGAATTACCTGTACTAATGAGGTGGGTGCAATAAAACCATTATGAAATGTCTCTCAATCATTTGTTTCCCAAACTTTGAACTTTTTCAGTGGTGTGGTTGTTTGTGGGATTAACTGTTAATGCTACTTAACATCATAAAATTGTAACTTGAATGCATTTTTCTTAACATTCTTCTCACTTTTTAATAGGCTGTTTGAAACAGGATAGAATAAGACAATATAGCTTTAAGTGATGTTAGTATTCTTTTCAGTGAATTTATACATTCTTCCATTTCTTATTGTTTTATTCTTTACTTCTTAAAACAAAGTTTGAAGGCATCATTGTAACATTATGGAAGTAATTTTTCCATCAATAGAAGATTTAAATCATGATTTTAAAAAGCAAAAGTCATAGACAGTTCACCAAAAGAGATACATATATATGACATGATAATATATGAAAAGATGTTCAACTTCATTAATAAGAGAAATGCAAATTAAAATATACAGTGAAAATTTTCACTTTTCAGATTGGCTAACGTCCAGCAGCTGAGAATATACTCTTAGTTGGTAAACCTGTGAGGAAATAGGCACTCATATGTTGCTGATGGGAATGTGAAATGCTACAACTTTATATGGTAGTTTTGTAATGTCTGACATCTACATTTATCATTTGACCTAGCAGTCCAAGTTCTACTCTAACTCTGATGAATTGCCTGTACAAATATGAAATAGCGTATACTCAAAAGTTTTTCACTGTAGGATTATTTGTAATGGCAGAATGTTGAAAAAAATCTAAATGTTCCTAGGCAACTGATTGAATAAATTATAATACTAAAAAGAATAAGGAAGAATTCTATGAGCTGATATGAATTATGTCCACATACAGAATGTATATGTAGTAATTATGGTCCCTATTTAGTAATAAAGAAGGGAAAATAAGAGAGAAATCTTTTGCAAAAGAGAAACACAGGAAGGTTAACCCAGGTAATAGTGAAATAGTTTTCCATAAGGAGTGGGTGAGGAGCAGTGTAGAGGGGATAAGGGTGGAAGTAAGACTTCTCTGAGGGTGTGTTACTTCTGAACTATGCAAGTGTCTCACATATTTAAATAACCAAATTAAATAAAAAGGATTAAAAATACTCTAAAATTGAATACAAATAGAAACAAGTGAATATAACAAATCCATAACGTTATATCAGCCCTTTGCTGACAAAGGTCCGTATAGTCAAAGCTACGGTTTTTCCAGTAGTCATGTATGGATGTGAGAGTTGGACTGTAAGGAAGGCTGAGTGCTGAAGAATTGGTGCCTTCCAACAGTGGTGTTGAAGAAGACTCTTGAGAGTCCCTTGGACTGCAAGGAGATCAAACCAGTCAGTCCTAAAGGAAAGCAATCCTGAATATTCACTGGAAGGACTGATACTGAAACTGAAGCCCCAGTACTTTGGCCAACCGATGTGAAGCATCAGCTCATTGGAAAAGACCCCGATGCTGGAACAGATTGAAGGCAGGAGAAGAGGACGACAGAGGATGAGATGGTTGGGTGGCATCACCGACTCGATGGACATGGGTTTGAGCAAGCTCCAGGAAATAGTGAAGGACAGGAAAGCCTGGCATGCTACAGTCCATGGGGTTGCGGGGTCACACTACTGAGCGACTGAATGACAGCAAATCATCCAAATTAAGTAGCTTTTAAACATATTGTTTTGGCTATACAGATGTAGAAGGAAGTATTCTAAGATCTGAAACATATGAAAAGATCTTTTAGCTATAGTTAGTTTGTTATTGGTACTTGTTCAGAAATTCTGCAGTTATTGTAACATAGGATAGAGCAAAGGAGTAATTATATTGGATTTTGGGGAACCAAAGTTTTAGGAGATACAAATATGGAATGGAAGGAAAATGACAAATACACTGTGGAATTGAATTTGAATTGGAGGTATCAATATGACCTCATAGATTTTTTAAAATGTATTTTCCATCTCAGTTCATGGAAAGGTCTTAGAAGAAATGTCCCAGTAAGAATGAATAAAACCAGTGCTCAGATTTTAGTTTCCAAGTACTATTTCCTACTAAAAGGAGTCAGTGCTCCTTAGAGAAATTTCCTGATTCTAGAATATAGGGGTGGGAGGTCTGGGAGCATCTTATGTCAGAAAGCAGGTGGATGAGGATGTGTCAAAAATACATAGGATCCCATTTGAAGAGTTCCTACAAGCAAAATGTGGGACAATTTGACATCAGAAAGAATCATAGTAATGAATTACAACGCATTGAATGAAAAGAGAATTTGTAAGTCTATAATGTTACTTAAAGAAAAACCTTCCCCAATACAAAGAGGAAAACAAAGGGGAGAAGATTGTTCTTTCTAGTAGACTAGTAGCTAAAAATGCAGAAAGAATGGTAATGATTTTTTCACTAATAATTGAGTCAAGCAGGGATTTATCATTGGACATTAAAACATTGAATAAAAAGTTATATGTGAATAGAATAATCACATGGTCTTGATTATATTTCTAGTCTAGTTCACTCTCCCCAAATTCCAGACTATATACCCAGCGTCTGTTCTACCTCCTCCTCCAGTTATCTAGTGGGCATCCCAAATATAACACATCCAACAGAGAACTGACCTTTATCCTCCTTCCCAAACCTGCTTTACCAGAGCCTTGCACATCTCAGTTACTGGCAGTTCCTTACTTACAGTTGAACCAATCCAAACCATGCATCATCCTTGATTGCTTTTTATTTTTTCCTCTTTCATCTCCCCACAATTATTCCATCAGGAAGTCCTATTGGGTCTGTCTTCAGAATAAGTCCAGAACATGTCTAGAATTCTACCACTTCTTACTATCTCCATAGCTACCATTCAAGTATGTACTTTGGAAACTGCTAGATTCCCACCCAAATCCATTCTTTCTCTGGAAATAAGGTTACTCTAAATTTCATCAGCTTTTTTTTTTTTTTTCAATAGTCCTGTCCATGTGACAATTTTCTCTTGTGGAATAGAAGTAAAGGTTAATGTTGGGTCCATTAAAACTTTCCACCCAAGTCCTTCTGAATTATTTTTACCTTCTGCTTGGATTCAGATAAAAACTAGGAACTCTGGACAAGGAGATGGTGGAGCTACAAGATGGAAGATATCTGGATGTAGGACAGTTGTGTTCTTGACCTGAATACTTACCTAGAAATTATATACAGGGCATACTTAGTTTTTGCTTCCTTGATAACTCAGTTGGTAAAGAATCCGCCTGCAGTGCAGGAGACCCCAGTTCGATCCCTGGGTCAGGAAGATCCGCTGGAGAAGGGATAGGCTACCCACTCCAGTATTCTTAGGCTTCCCTTGTGGCTAAGCTGGTAATCCGCCTGCTATGCGGGAGACCTGGGTTCAATCCCTGAGTTGGGAAGATCCCCTGGAGAAGGGAATGGCTACCCACCCCAGTATTCTGCCTGGAGAATTCCATGGACTAAACAGTCCATGGGATCGCAGAGAGTCGGACACAACTGAGCGACTTTCGCTTTCATACTTAGTTTTGTTGTGCTTTGCAGATAATACATTAACAAATTGAAGGTTTGTGGTAACCCTGCATTTCACACAAGTCTGTCAGAGCCATTTTTCCATTAGCATTTGCTCACTTTGTGTCTCTGTGTCACATTTTGAGAATTCCCACAATATTTCAAATTTTGCATTGTTGACATTTTGTTCTGGTGATCTGTGATCAGTCTTACTACTGTAATTGTTTTGGGGCACTGTTAACCACATCCACATAAGATGGCAGAATTAATAAATGTGGGTTTTCTGACTGCTCCATCGACTGGCCATTCCCCCCGTCTCTCTCCTTCTCCTCAGGCCTCCCTATTCCCTGAGACAGAACAATATTGAAATTAGGCCAATTGATAGTCCTTGCAATAGCTTCTTAAGTGTTTATGTGAAAGAAAGAATTGCACATCTCTCACTGAATCAGAAGCTAGGCATGATTAAGCTTAGTAGGGAAGGCTGAGATAGACCAAAAAGCTAGGCCTCTTGTGCTAAACAGTTAGCCAGGTTGTGAATGCAAAGGAAAAGTTCCTGAAAAGTGCCACTCCAGTGAACACACAGATAATAAGAAAGTGAAATAGTTAATAGCTGATGTGGAGAGAGTTTCCATGGTCTGGATAGAAGATCAAACCAACCACCACATTCCCTTAAGCCAAAGCCTGATCCAGAGCCAAGTCCTAACTCTCTTCAATTCTATGAAGACTGAGAGAGGTGAGGAAACTGCAGAAGAAAAGTCCGAAGCTAGCAAAGATTGGATCCTGAGGTTTAAGCAAAGAAGCCATCTTGTAACATCAGAGTGCAAGTACAAGTGCTGATACACAAGCTATAGCAAGTATCCAGAAGATCTTGCTAAGATAATTAACAAAGGTCGTTACACAAAACTACAGATTTTCAGTGTGAATAAAATTGGAATTCGTATCTTTACATGGGAAGAATAGTCATCTAGGTCTTTCATGGCTCGAGAGGAGAAGTCAATGCTTGGCTTCAGAGGACAGGGTTAGGGGTCTTGTTAGGTCTCTAATGCAGATGGTCACTTTTGAGTTGAAGCCAGTGCTCATTTACCATTCTGAAAATCCTAGGGCCCTGAAGAGTTATGCTAAATCTACTCTGCCTGTGCTCTATAAATGGAACAAAAAAACTTGGATGACAGCTCATCTGTTTACAATGTAGTTTACTATTTTAAGCCCACTGTTGAGACCTACTGCTCAGAAAAAGCTATTCCTTTCAAAATATTGCTGCTCATTGGCAATGCACCTGATCACCCAAGGACTCTGATGGAGATACATGAGATTAATGTTTTTTTCATGTCTGTGGGCTTCCCTGGAAGCTCAGGTGGTAAAGAGTCTGCCTGCAAGGTAGGAGATGTGAGTTTGATCCCTGGTTTGGGAAGACCCCCTGGAGAAGGAAATGGCAACCCACCCCACTACTCTTGCCTGGAGAATCCCATGGACAGAGGAGCTTGGCACTGGGCTACAGTCGATGGGTTCGCAAAGAGTCGGACACAACTGAGCAACTGACACTTCCGCTTTTAATGCAGCATCCATCCTGCAGCTTGGATTGGGAGTAATTTTGACTTCTAGGTCTTTATTATTTAAGAAATGTGTTTTATATCTGTAGATGGATCTGAGCAAAGCCAATGAAAACTTTCTGGAATGGAATCACCTTTTTCTAGATGCCATGAAGAAAATTCATGATTCACAGGAAGAGGTCAAAATATCAACATTAACAGGAGTTTGGAAGAAGTTGATTTCAATCCTCATGGATGCCTTTGAGGGGTTCTTGACTTCAGTGGAGGGAGTAACTGCAGATGTGGTAGAAATATCAAGAGAACTAAGATTAGAAGTGAAGCCTGAAGATGTGACTGAATTGCTGCAATCTCATGTAAAACTTCAATAGATGAGGACTTACTTCTTATGGATGAGCAAAGAAAGGGATTTCTTGAGGTGGAGTCAAGTGCTGGGGAATGTGCTGTGAAGATTGTCGAAATGACAAGAAAGGTTTTAGAATATTACATAAACTTAGTTGATAAAGCAGAATTTGAGAGGATTGGCTCCCTTTGAAAGTTTTACTCTGGGTAAAATACTACCAAATAGTATTTGCATGCTGCAGGGAAATTGTTCATGAAAAGAAGAGTCCATGGGTGAGGCAGACATCATTGTCTTTTTTTAAGAAATGGCCGCAGCTTCCCAACCTTCAGCAGCCACCACTCTTAATCAGTCAGCAGCCATCAACATTAGATAAGACCTTGCACCAGATTATGACTCACTGAAGGCTCAGGTGATGGTTAACATTTTTTAGCAATAGAATATTTTAAAATAAAGATATGTATATTATTTTTTAGTTGTAATGCTATTACACAGTAGCATGCATGCAAATATTAACTTACATGCACTGGGAAACCAAATAATTTGTGAGACTCACTTTATTGCAATATTTGCATTATTGTGGTGGTCTGGAACCAAACCTACAATATCTCTGAGGTCTGCCTATGTTAGCAAGAAATAGACTTCTATATATTGAAATCAATTTGTCATACTAAATTATTCTACCCTCTTATTGTGTAACAGAAATGATTCTTAACTGATCTTTCCCCTCCTGGTCTGAATTCTCATCATAGGATGTTCTTTTTGAAACTACAGTCAGATCATGTCACTCTTCTCTGAACTGTGCATCGGTTGCCTGTTTCAGAGTAAAAGCCAAGTCTTACCATGACTTATAAGGCCCTGTATAATCACCACATCTGCTTTGTTTTGCTGTGCTCGTCTGCTGTTTCTCTGTCACTCATTTTCTCTCCTGTCCTGCTTTGGCCACACCAACCTTCATGGTATTCCTCAAATGCTCTTGAGCTCTTACTAGAAGTTTTCTCTATCCACATGGCTAATTTTTTCATATCCTTCAAGTCTCCTCATCTCAGTGAGGCCCATCCTGACCATTGTGTTTAAAATTATACTTTATCACCCCCAGCATTTCCAGTCCTCACCGATCTTTGTGTCCATAACACTTCTCAATCTGTAACATATTGTGTAATTTCGTTGCCTATTATGTTTATTGCTCTCTTCCTTTTCTTGAATATAAGCTCCGTGAAAGTAGAGAGATTACTCTATTTTGTTTACTAGTATTTCCCAGGTGCCTTGAACATTGCTCGACACAGAAGTATAGGTGCTTAATAAAGACCTGTTAAGTAAACGAACGGGAGGCACAGAGCACATGTTTAACATTTCTTCTGTTTCAGAGGACATGCTCTGCTAGGTGAGAGTGTGAGTTTGGTACAGGAGTGGGAGGAAAGCAGTTTAACTGAAATCATACTCTTCAGTTCTGATTACCTCTGTGCTGACACAGCCTATAGCTTAACTTCTGACTCTATAAAAAAATATTATCATGCTCATATGTCTCTTGGGTATTATGATGATCCCTTATTTAACACTTATATTATATTCTGTATCTGGAAAGCATTTTTTGAATGTTCAGTAATAGTATTGAGTTATTAAACCAACTATTTAAAAATCAACCTATCCATTCAAAAACCTGCTTTCACCTTATTTTAATGTCATCTTTATGCTTCTGTGTAAAAAAATTAATGATGCCTTGATGTAGAAGTACATTTAAAAAGGGATCACATCCACAATTCCAGAAAAATGCCTTTACTGTTGAACTGTTAACGTAAACAGATTGATAGTTTCCACCTCTTTAGCCCTACTACTAGAAGTTACTTGAATCTAAGGTGGGAAAATAGTGGGAAAAGAAGTTTATTTTTACAAATTTACCTATTCACCTTTCTAATATAGTCTACTAATAAAAAAATAACTAATATCAAGAAGCTGAATACCTGGCTTTCAGCAAGTCCCTATATAGTAATTGCAGAGCTTTAAAAAGTATAAATATTCTTTATTGAATTTGTAAAATCCAACAGCACATAGAGAGCTATCCTGCTTGGCATGCTGAAGGTTAGTGTTTTCTTGGAAAAAGTATAAAACACAATGGAAAGCATCCTGTATTCTTAATACTTCAAATTTTGATCTAAATATTGTGATTGAGTACCATCCACCCCGACCTGTGCTAACTGAACATGGATCAACCAGAATCAGATAACTAAAATTACTGTTGTTGATAAAATCATTAATGTCCTGAAATTGCTATTATAAATATCATCATTAATGTACAAATTAGGTTGTTTATCCAAGGCAAGATGAGCCATGGACTACCACCAAGAGAATCATAACCTGAGACATCTCGACTCCGGAAACTGGGATTAAGAGACATCACAAGACCATGATTAATCCTAGCCACTTTCTCCTATTTGAAAAAACGTGCTAACTCAAAGACCAAGTGGGAATCTGAGGCTTGTCTCCTATTCCCTTGCTAGGAGCCCTGACATATACCCTAACTTTACTGTAAACACCTACTGTCAGGGTTTAGCTTTCTACACTGTAGGCATACAAGCCCTTGCTCAGTTACAATACCACCAAGAATGTTACAGAATTGAGGAGGAAGGTAGGAGCCCAGAAGTTTATTTTACTATTCAGTTCATTCACTCAGTTGTGTCTGACTCTTTGCGACCCCATGAACTGCAGCGCGCCAGGCCTCCCTGTCCATCACTAACCCCAGAGTTCACCCAAACTCATGTCCTTTAAGTCGGTGATGCCATCCAACCACCTCATCCTCTGTCGTCCCTTTCTCCTCCTGCCCTCAATCTTTCCCGGCATCAGGGTCTTTTCAAATGAGTCAGCTCTTCGCATCAAGTATTGGAGTTTCAGCTTTAGCATCAGTCCTTCCAATGAACACCCCGGACTGATCTCCTTTAGGATGCACTGGTTTGATCTCCTTGCAGTCCAAGGGACTCTCAAGAGTCTTCTCCAACACCACAGTTCAAAAGCATCAATTCTTCTGTGCTCAGCTTTCTTTATAGTCCAACTCTCACATCCATACATGACTACTGGAGAAACCATAGCCTTGACTAGATGGACCTTTGTGGACAAAGTAATGTCTCTGTTTTTGAATATGCTGTCTAGGTTGGTCATAACTTTCCTTCCAAGGAGTAAGCATCTTTTAATTTCATGGCTACAGTCACCATCTGCAGTGATTTTGGAGCCCAAAAAAAATAGTCAGCCACGGTTTCCACTGTTTCCCCATCTGTTTGCCATGAAGTGATGGGACTGGATGCCATGATCTTAGTTTTCTGAATGTTGAGCTTTAAGCCAACTTTTCCACTCTCCTCTTTCACTTTCATCAAAAGGCTCTTTACTACTTCTTCACCTTCTGCTATAAGAGTGGTGTCATCTGCATATCTGAGGTTATTGATATTTCTCCCAGCAATCTTGATTCCAGCTTGTGCTTCCTCCAGCCCAGCATTTCTCATGATGTACTCTACATATAAGTTAAATAAGCAGGGTGACAATATACAGCCTTGACATACTCCTTTTCCTATTTGGATTTTACTATTAATGGAGGGTAAATGTTAGACAGCCTTTGTAAATTCCATGACACTTCTTGATCTTGTTTTCTTGGTCACCTTTTCCCTACATGTCATTTGTTAATATGTAGTTCTTTGACAGGTACCCACTCCTTCACTGTGCTGGCACTGCTTTTTCTTGTGGTTTTTATTTATTTATTTTTTTGGTTTGTTGAAGTCTGTTATCCACATTATTGGCTTCCCTGGTGGCATAGTAGTAAAGAGTTCACCTGCCAATGCAGGAGACATGGGTTTGATCCCTGGGTCAGAAAGATCCCCTGGAGAAGGAAATGGCAACCCACTCTAGTATTCTTGCCTGGGAAATCCCATGGACAGAGGAGCCTGGTGAGCTACAGTCCAAGGGGGTGGCAAAAGAGTTGGACACAGCTTAGCGACAAAACAACAATAATATTGTCCATGTTGATTTTTTTTGTGGTGTAAAATGCATGAGAAGAAACAATAATTTTGAAAATGTAGTGGAAAATGTGTTCTTCACTGGAAAACTGTGTTGTCTACATGCTGCACATCCTTACAGAGTATCTGATTTTAGTCTTCATTGTCTTTGAGCTGTTTTAAATTAGCTCCTCCTCCTCTTCCTAGTCTTCCTTTTCCTCTTTCTCCTCCTTCTCCTCCTCCTCCCTTTCCTCTTCCTCCCCTTTAATCCTCTCCTCATTCTCTGTCCTCCTCCCCTGCACTTTTACATAGGAAGTAAAAATAGATCCAAAGCTCGATTTGAGTATTTACTGACTTATAAGTCTTTAATTCAATATCTACCATTGTGGGAAGCAAGCACCAAGTGCAGCTTTTTTCCTCCCTCTTCCCTCTTTCATGCCTCCAGATAACTGAGCCATTTTGAAAAACAGTACAAAATAAAATTTTGACAGTTGAAAGCATTTTTATTTTTGTATATAGGCTTTATGTACATCCTCTAGGTTGCTGCTGCTGCTGCTGCTAAGTCGCTTCAGTCGTGTCCAACTCTATGTGACCCCAGAGACGGCAGCCCTCCAGGCTCCCCTGTTCCTGGTTGCTACCTGAAAAATTAATAATATTTGGCCAAGGTCATATTCCTTAACATTTCATGTATTTATACCCTTTCAGAAAGCATCCTATAGAATTCCAGACTAAGTTTAAAGAGGCTGCCTCTATGTACCATTGTTCAAATATAAACAAAAGGAAAGTATTGATGTCTGACTAGGTCAGTAGCACTGTTAGGAAGGAACAGCACTGAACATTTTGGAAGTGTTCTGTTTTAGTTCATTATTCTAGTGGTTTTGTCTTCAGAATTATATATTTTTTTAAATTGAATTTAAATTAGAAAAAACATTTTTTTAGAACTACTGTTTTGAACTATGGCCATGAATAGGGTTTCATTAAAGAAGTAATCCAAAACATGAATCTATATTATTGTGGGAGAGGAAGGGAGAGGATTAACAATTATTATGTATATATATATATTTTAATTTCTGCTGTTTTTAGTTTTTCTTTGGAGAGCAAAATACTTCTATATGAAATAAGTCCTTTTTATTTTTGTGGAAAATAAAATATAAGAATTAAGACTTTAGTTTGGAAGAGTGTGGTTTGATGAATTTGATTAAAATGTTTTATGTATGAAGAAAGTAGGTCATTACTTACAAAGTTCTACAATAAATGTTAATTTGATGGATTCCATTGACATTTAAAATATTGTAGAATGGCATCTGTTTAGCTATCAAATTCTTATATTATGCACTTTATGTTATATTCAATAATGGTAGATTAAGTTTTCTTTCTGTGGTGGAAGGACATACAACATTTATGCAGACCAAGCTACAAAACCTTTTATGAGCACCTTTTATTTTTAGTTAGGAATTTTTTGTTCTCCTCATTTCTCATTTTATCTACCCACTATATGCTATCATAAAAAAAAATGTTACCTACTAAATACAGAAAATTAGAGAAAGCAAAGCATATAATTCAGCACAAGTGCTAATTTAAAATCACGTCTTAGCCACATTGACTTCAACCAGTTCTTGTCTGAAAAAAGGTCCTTGACTATTATTATGAACTTCAAAAACTTAGAAATAAGCATACAAATGTTTATATACACACAAACATTTTTATATTGCATATAACATTTAAATTCCCAGTTTGATCTACTTGCAAGTAAACTAGTTTTAGGATTATATATAATCATTTGTACGATTTCATTTGAATCCATTTCAAATTGATTGTAAGGTGGTTATATTACCAACTAATCCTTTAATTTGATTATCAGGGTAATGCTATAGTGTCTGTGAGTTTGAAAAGACTATCCCAAGTCACTGCTTAAATAATGATACCTTAGACATCCCCTAAACATGTAGGGGAGGAAAAACCTCTATCCTCTTAAATTCAGTGTCTGGGCCTACAAATTAAACTTAACAAAAGAGAGATTAACAGAAAAGATTTATTTCATATGCACTTAGGTGAGGAGGGGCTCAAAGCAGGTAAATGAAAACCCTAAGAGGCAGTTACACCCAAGGGCTTATATGCTATTTTAACAAGGAATATTCAAGTGTGTAAAAGAGACAAAGGAATCAGGAGTCTGGGCTTCCGAGAGAGGTGGAAAGTTGTGGGAAGGTGATTAGGAACTGTACAGTAAGTAAGGGCTACTTAGTAAGGGTTAATTATGCAGATTCAAGTCATCTTGGGTGATCATTGTCTCTGAAGTTAGGTTCTTCTGCTCCTGTTTCAGGAGAAGATGCCTTTACAAAGGGAAGTTAAATCTATGCCCTAGTTTTAGACAGAGATGGGGAGGGCAGGTGTCTCTTGCTGTGTTTGCTCTTTCTTAATTCCCTTCAGCTCAAAATAATCCTTATGCTAAAGTGGCATGATCTGATCCTCTTCACTACCTAAATAAGAGAAAAAAAGAATTAGTTTGTATTTAAGTTTTATTTGACAGTTCCATTATAAAAATGCAAAGAAGATGTAAATTGGTGTGTGAATATTGTTTTGAACTTACTGTTTAGGTAATCAGTGTTTACCTAAAACATTGACAGTTCCATTATAAAAATGCAAAGAAGATGTAAATTGGTGTGTGAATATTGTTTTGAACTTACTATTAGGTAATCAATGTTTACCTAATTTCTTTTAATTCAAGATGTTTTGGGTAAAGGAAAAAAATTATTCAGCAATATAAGGCCAAAATTAATTGTCTTATGAAGATGGTTGCTTAGGCAATCAGTGGAAGCATATAGTAAGTAGACCAATGCAGAACTATCAAATAAGTAATCACTATTTGTATTTGTCTTGGGTTGTAACTCTGTTACTGAACCAAACTTGCCTCCACACTTGCAACATAGCTAAGTCAATTTACTGACACTGGGTTTGGCGAAGGAAAGTACAATACCTATTGCCTAGCTAAGCAGAGAATGGGCAGCTCCTGATGAAAAGAACCGAACTCTTCAATGGCTTTCATGGAAGGCTTTTTTAAGGCAACATTGGGCTGAGGGCTGCAGGGGAAATGACTTTGTTCTCATTGGTTGATGGTGAGGTCATGGGGTGGTGTTTAAGAATCCTAGTCGTTAACTCTCGGTCAGCACATAGTCACTGGCCTCTGCCTGGTATGGGCCTTAGTTCCTGCAGAGTAACTCAAAAATACATGTCAGATTGTTGTGTATATCCCTTGAGGGGGAACTTGGGTGCTTTTATTGCTGAGCTACTGTTTCTTGACTGCTTTTGTTTCTACTACTTGAGAAACTGCTTGATTCTTCCCTGATTAGTACCTACTTGAGTTTCCTGTTTGGAACTCAGGAAAGGCCTAGGAGACTAAAACCTTTTTTTACATACAATAAATAGGGGACAAGGAGAGGCTGTTGTACCTGGGAGGGCCCTGCAGTAAATATGGCAAGTTTGCTGAACACAGAGTCCTGCTCAGTTTCAGTGCCACTGACTGCCACACCATTTGGGGCCAGCAGTTCCTTAGTCTTCACTACTACTTGTACTTGTCCCAGATTTTCATTAATGAGTAGAGTATATTCAAGACCTTTCCTCTGTTTTTACCTCGGTCACATATGTCTAATAAGGTAATTTATCTTTAGCCACCTACAAAGATACCACAATTTGAGGGAAATGCCAAATTAGAATGGGGGACCCATTCTAATGTGTCTGAGACTCCACTATTAGTTTGTACAAAAGTTGTTCTTGATTTCTGGTTTTTTATGGTGATATTCTTTGTTAAAAGATTATTTTACAGGCAGTCCTAAGGTCCTATTTTGCCTTTCCCAGGGGCCTCTCAGTTTAATTATCTCTCAGCTTCCTCAAGGTATCATTTGAATTTGGTATATATTTTTCCAGATCTCTCTCTATGCTGTAGATATATATTATTGCATGCACAAGTGATTTTCCTAAATGGTACCATACTGTATCACTATTACAGCTTATGTTTGTATTCAGTTATTTATCTTGGTGACCTCTTCATGTTAGTTCCTTTAGAGCTACATTATTCCTTCAAGCCATGCATATCATTTATACTGTAAAGCAGTTTAGTTATTCCTCTGTTGGTGTATATTTATTTCCATTTTTAAAATGACTGTGAACTGTGCTTCATTCTTATACATATCTTCATATATACATTTGCAAGTGTTCCTCTATAGTCAAGTACCAGGGATTTACATATTTTTAATTTGAATAAACACTGCACAGTTGTTCTGGAAAACATTTCATCATATAATACTATAGAACCTTAAATTAGTTATTTAAGACCTAAAGATTAAATTTTTCTCTCAAAAGCAAAGGTTTGCTCTTAAACAAAAATAGTTTTGTGGCCCTGCTCTTCCTCTGTAGCTGTGGGGACCAGCTGGCATATTTTTAGCACACTGAGGTTTATGAGCAGAGAAATTATGCAACAAGACCAAATCAGGTGGAATTTACTTTTGAGAATTTGAATGACTTGACTACAATTTCAACAGACAACAGAAGACTCCTAAAGGGTAAAGTGTTACATAAATACAATTTTCAGTAAATGGTAACATTGTGTCTCTCCTACAGAAATGAAGATGAACATGTGTTTAAAATGTATTTTCTCATAGAAGAAAACCAGGCAAATGTTAATAATCAGTTCTAAAGGAAAAGTCAAAATAGCATATATTTATAGAGATTCAAGGAATGTTGAGATAAATTGCACTTAAAGACAAAGCCTGTTTTTCCCCTGAGGAGGGCTAAGGAAGAAGTCAATTAAACCACTGCCACACAGGAAGAGTGTATGTGTGTGTGTATCAGTTACCTGCATTTTAGAGAATTCAAAAATAGCTCAAAGACAATGATCTGGGCTAGATAAGCCAGCAGCATATGCTAGAGATCATACATTTCATTGAACTGCAAAATTTATTTCTCAAATATGAATAAATACCTCAAGCTTGCTGAAAACAGTACCAGACCTTGATGACCCATGGGTAGGTCGCCTAAACTTGGTGGTCAGGCTCTGTGTGGAGGTGAAGGGAGATAGTCCCCAAAAGGATAGACTGAGATGCTTTGGGAAACTGCCATATTTAATTTAGATGAATCAGTGTCAAATAGACAAAGGGTTTGGGCCCTTCTTGCTACTTCAGAGTACGAATCCCAGTTTCACCTTGGGTTCTACCAGGTCACCTTGATCAAGTTCCCTAAGCATGCTGAGTCTCAGTTTTCTTCAGCAGCGTAATGAGAATGATAATACTATCTTATGAGGATGAAGTAGAATACTTTATCTCATTGTGAGCATTAAATAATTCAGAAATGTAATTATAACACCTAGCATGAACTCAGTGAATGTAGTGCACGGTGCCTACAATGGACCACTGCGATAAGCTACCCCCTTGTTCCACTTCTGTCAAGACCCAGTTTAAGTGTCATCTCAGAGCAGTCTCCTGATCGCCCAACCTAAACACCTCATCAGTCCCCCCTTTGCTGTTACTCATTCTCCTTTTCATTATAGCACTTATTACTGCTTCCGATTCTCTTGTTCGTTTTGTTTCTTCAAACCTCCTTATTGTCTGTCTCTCATCATCAGAATGTAAATCTCAAGAGTAACGACTGGTTTGTCATATTACAGTTATGATGATGCCTACCAGTTATTTGCCACTAAATAAATGTCTCTTGAATGAACAGGTCTAATATTCTAAGTCTACCTCAGGAAAATTCCTTAGAATCTATTCTACTGGACCTTTCTTTAGATACAATGAGCACACAGACCAGGAAAAGCTCTTGGAGAGGTAGACTGTGGTGAAGGAAGAGCTGAAGGGGCAAACAAAGGGGCAAGATTATATGGAGATGTTAACAGAATGGGGAATATGGTGCAACAGGAAGGGAGTGGATGGGAGAGAAAGCCACAGTCTGTTCTGACACAACCATGGCATTAAGGTTTTGGATGTTTTATTTTACTTTTTGAATAAAGCGATGTAAATTTTTTTTTTCAGATTGATAAAGTCCTAGAAATGAAAGATAATTTAGTCTAACTGTTTTTACAAGCACAATTTTATAGATAAGAAAAAGGCCTGGGAGATGAAGTGACCAGTCCAAATGAAAGAGTTGATCTGCTGACAGCATTGGGACTGCAGGCTCTGATTTTTCTAATCTTATTCTAATTCTTTCTCTTAATATATGCTTTAGTTTGTCACGTGTTCAAAATGTTGAGTTGTATTCTGAACATTTCCATTTCATAAATATCCTTCTTCTCTTTCCCAATAGGTAGAAAATAGACCAAAGTATTACGGAAGAGAGTAAGTATGGATTATCAGAAAACATTTTATAGATTGGAATATGTAAGAGAAACAGGTAAATGGATACTTTTAGTAAAAAATAAAACCAGGAGGAGAGAAGTGTTGAAGTTTGATTGAGTTAAATTATTTTTCTGACTATAAATGTAATTATAGTTGGTGAAAATATAGAACATAAAGATAAGTATTGCGAAAAATAACTGAGGAAAAATGTGCACACAATGCTAACATATAGATGCAAGCCATGTAGAGTAAATAAATAATACTAGATGTGTATGAGGGAATGTATATATTTGTATGTATGCATATATTAAACATATAGATACATATACACATATATGTAAAGATATGGGTGGTTTATTCTACATTTATACTTTTATTTTCCAATTTTCTATAAGTCATTTTCTGCCTAGAAATAACTAATGTTAAAAAGTTGAAGTATTATCTTCTGAAGATCTATTTTCTTAATGGTTTTTCCAAATTGAGTTATTATACATAGAATTTTTGTAGCCTGATTTAATATTAATAATGAGCATTTTTCTATTTTATGAAAAAATGTAACGATTTTTAAAGTCCTTGATTCTTCTAATTATTAAAAAAAAATAGAAATATAGCCCTTTGGGGAAGAGAACAAAAATCACCTATAATCCTATCATTCCCCAAATTCATTTATCTTTCAGATAAACAGTAATGTCTAAAACAAGTATTTTTGTCTAAAGCTCTGTTTACATTTTCAGGACTCTTGTAAGTAAAACCTGGGCGCTTATGAGTTGTGGGGAGCCAGTGGTGTTCTTTACGTTATACTATAGTCATTTCTATGCTTTTGGCTGGTAGGCTGAATTTAAACTATAGTATTAAAGGTAATACTATAAGAAATATCTTAGCGCATAAAGGTTTTACTGGGAGGGAAATTTTGGGTCAACTGGTACGAATAGTTTTAAGAGTCTTTAAATACCATCATCAAGTTTTGTCCCCAAATTAGTTTCCTTGAATGAGATTTCCTTTTAAATTAATTGCGCCTTTAAAAGCAAGGAGATATTAAATTCTCTCAATTAACTGATGTCATGTAAACTTAAAATGGAGAAGGAAATGGCAGCCCACTCCAGTGTTCTTGCCTGGAGAATCCCAGGGACAGAGGAGCCTGCTGTCTGTGGGGTAGGCTGCTGTCTACGGGGTCGTACAGGGTCGGACACGACTGAAGCGATTTAGCAGTAGCAAACTTAAAATTTATCAATCTGATAATCTAATATATGTGTTATTACCAGGGATAGGCTACCATCTTCTTGTTCCAAAAGAATCAGAGTGGATCTGGTTCTGAACGATTGAGGAAATTTATGGAGATAAGAAATACCAGGAGCCATCATTAAACATTGTTATTCTAATTGTCATGTTGTCTAAAACATGTTCTAATTGAGCATAGTTACACGAGCTACTTTAAGACTTAAATTGAGAAAGACCAACTTGAACTCTCATAAAGTTCTTAAATTATTATTATACCATTTCAGGGCCTTTTCAATGTATCATTCCAAATTCAAGGGACTGTTGGGGTTTTTTGTACCTTTAAAAGCTATAGTCTCACTTGAGCATTTGCTTAATTCAATTTTCTTTGAGTTAATAAAAGGATATAATATATGTGTAGGTTCTTTGTAAATTGTGCATCACCATACGAATACAAGGTGATTTTATATTTTTAATACTAATGGTTAGTTACATTGATGTTTCTAAATTTTCCAGTGTTTTATGTCAGAATGTTATAGGTGAACCTACCATGTTTTATATAAGGAATGTGTTATTTGTGTTTATTCTTACTCCTTTTTTTCTGTTAATCAAAAATAGTGTTTTAGCAGGGAGTGAAAGCAAGTGTTACAGTTGTTGGCTCTTGGCTTGAGTATGCACTGATGCAGATTATGCACATTATTGGGCAATCATGCCAATTAAGGGCAACCCAGGGTCCTGGAAAATTGCCAACCATAGACTCTGAGCCAAAAGTTTGAAGCAATGCCACTGGTGTGAAGAAAGGAAGTAGGACACATTTCTGTGTATTTTTTTAGCATGTCCATATGGTCAGGCAACTACATAAGAAGGGAATTGTCCTCTTGAGAGAGGTGGTTGATCTTCCCGGAGATGGAAGTGAATTTTGTCTCCGTGATTGTTAAATGGATTGGAGAGCTACTTCGGTGCTGTTCTTGTCACTACAGAGAAGCCGGCCCAGGGCCAGGCCCTGGGAAACACAAGCACAGTTAAACCCAACTGCTCCCCTCCGATTATATGGCAGTACTTTGTCCAGAAAACTACAGGAGAAGGTGGGAGGTTTTGTTTTATCAAAAAAGGTGGAAAGCTTGCAGTTTCTGAATTGACTTTGTTTCTTAGGTTTCACGGCATGATCTCCCGAGAAGCTGCAGACCAGCTCTTGAGTGTAGCTGAGGGGAGCTACCTCATTCGGGAGAGCCAGCGTCAGCCAGGAACCTACACTTTGGCTTTAAGGTTGGTCGTGGACCTGTAATTATAACTGTGCCTCGTTCAAAACCCTCTTAATAGAGGGCTTTAAATTTTGAAAGCATCCAGCATGTAATTGAATTGGTTCTTGTTTTCTTGGGACCTAATTACCATTTTAATAGCTTTGAGACTCTTAAAAATTCCTCATGAATGGTAGCACTCAGTAATTAAGAACTTTTAAGGCATTTTTATTGTAGCTGCTTCCTTATATTTCATCTTACCCGTTCCCTCCCATCTGTCCTGCTGTGTCAGCGCCCATCTATTTTTTGAATAAGGAAAGGAACTAAAGAGAAAAGATCTTTGTAACTTCTAAAATTAAAGCCAATGTCATTTCTCTTAAATTGGGTTTTGGTTCAGGCAGCTTTCTTTGGGAACTCCTGGCTCTTTCCTACCTATTGAACTTGGCCTGGCATTTTGTCTGTTCTTCGCTTACAGCACAGTGGCCAGAAACAAATATATCCATTAACCCTGCAGTAATAACAGAACAATAATGCAATAGCATGCTTACCTGTTGGGCCTGCCTCCTGCCAGGCCTCTAACCTCATTTAATCTTCCTAACAGTTCTAGGATGTATGTACAATTACTGTCTCCACTTTATAAATAAGGAAACAGAGGACCTAGAGGTTGAGGAGCTTGGCCAAGGTCATACACTTAAAAATTCACGTAGCTGGGATTTGAACCTAGGCAGTTGGGTTTCAGGGAGAAGGCAATGGCATCCCACTCCAGTACTCTTGCCTGGAAAATCCCATGGACGGAGGAGCCTGGTAGGCTGCAGTCCATGGGGTCACTAAGAGTCGGACACGACTGAGTGACTTCACTTTCACTCTACACTTTCATGCATTGGAGAAGGAAATGGCAACTCACTCCAGTGTTCTTGCCTTGAGAATCCCAGGGACAGGGGAGCCTGATGGGGCTGCCGTCTGTGGAGTCGCACAGAGTTGGACACGACTGAAGCGACTTAGCAGCAGCAGCAGCACTTGGGTTTCAGAGTCTATGCTCTTAATCGCTCCACATTGTTGCCTCTCCAGAGGCTTAGAATAATTATCAATTGTCTTTGTTCACTCCTTTGTTTGTTCATGTGTGCATTCACTTATACGTTGCTTGGAAAAGATTTAAAAGTAGAAACTTCATTTAAAAAAGAAGTCAAAGAAATAGCATTTCTCTTGGTAACCACAGAGAGACGATAGAAAGATGATAATGTAGCTTAGGACTCTGGTATGATCGTGTTTAACTCCTCCAATCACTTATGCTTGGTAAGTGAGCAGGGACTGCTCTTACTCCCAGCCACCAGATTTATTATTCATCTTTCTGGCAAAAGAATGATATAATACAGTATTTCTTCATGCTGAATTTGGAATCAATGGCATACTTGGAGAACAGAGGTTGTTAATAGGAATTCATGAAAATTTGCTCTTTATGGAAAATTATAAAATGTAAATCCCTCTTCAATTAATTAATTATATATTTTCCAGGTTTAACTTGTGACATAGAGGGGAGAAACATCTGGGCTGGGAACCCAAATACCTATTCCTGTTGCCACTAAATAAACTAAAAGATTGATCTGGGGCAGATCACCTATATTCTTGAAGCCACCATCTTCATCTTTCTACTCTTACCATTTTATAATTCTAGGATTCTGTGACATCATGTATCCAAATAGATAGTCGTCTGAGTGCCTGGGGCAGATAAGCCTCTAACTACAGGCTCATGGGCCAAACGAAGGAAGAAGGAGGTGGGGTGAGAGGAAAGAAAGAAGTCTGTATACTCTTCCTTTTCCATTTGTTGCCATCTCCCCACCTTCTGAGATCCCGTAGCAAGTTCGAGAGCTAGAATTGGAATTCAGTTTTGCCACACTGCAAAGTTCAGATACTTTCCATTATACCACGTTGCCTCTCATAATGTGGTCATAATGCTGATTTTACTGAATGACTCCCCTGGGGTGAAGCAGCACCCCAGTCTTCCCAGCTCCTCCTCGTTCCTGCCCTCTCACCCTCGCTACTGCTACTCGAGACTTTATTTGTAATCACTCACTGTTCACTCTGGCCCAGAAATCCTAGAATTGGATTGAGGAATAGATCAACATGAGTTTGATGTATAGGCCTTGGGCAACATGCAGCTTTCCTTTTGTTTTGGAACAATCATCATAAAGTTTTTACATGGCAAAGAGATAGTAAAAGGGGTTGTAGTGGAGGTGGGCAATTTGTGAATATGCTTTGTGAGCAATTTAAATGCTGAAATATGATTCTCTTAGTTTTGAACTAGATGTATGGCACGGAAGATAAACAGAATGTGAAATAGTTGTATTGATTTATCTATTAATCTTATCTGATACTCCCCATTTCAACTAATGATTCTCCCAACTAACAGTTTGTTTTAACACCATGTGTGATCCACTGAAGTAGGGGGGCAGTTTGAATTTATAGCCATCAGTGTTCATTATGTTGTTGTCATTGTTCATCATGTGTTTTCTGTATTAAACAGGCCCTAAAATTAGGAATAAGTTGTTGAACTCAAGTTGTTCCGTAGGCACCTCAACCTCAGTATGTCCAAAACCAAGCTCATCAGTTTTCCTACCAGATACGCTTGTATTCCCTTTAATAGCTGGTGACACTGTTATTTAGCCATTTCATAAGACCAAAAGCAAGACACCATTTTCTTTTCTCTTAGTTCTGTTTTAAGATGTCTGTAGGCTTGGCCTTACTCATTTAGAGGCTTCCATCTTATACTGTTATCAAATACTATATCCCATATCAAATGTTTATTTTTTTGCTGTTGGTTGTGTTTTGAAATATAAATTGCTTTTGGAATTAACTTTAGTTTTGTAGTTTTACTTTTATGTTTTGGAACCATATCTTTTTTATATATATATTTTATACCTTTTCATAGACTCTGAAAAACCTAAAGTACTTGTACCTGTATTATCTAATGATTAAAAGAACGTTTTCGTCTTGCTCATTTCACACAGCCATACCCAACAATCATTTATTTCTTAAGTATTTCTCACATTTCCCCCTCCTTTTCAATCGCGCCACCATGGGTTAGTTCCATGAGAAATTTCTCTATATCCAGCCTTATTCCCTCTAATGAGTGATCAGTTGTAAAATCTGATGCAGTGATCAGCGAAGTTGTAGTGTTGACTGGGACACAAGGTTTCAAAGGCCACACCGTGCTCTTACATTGGCATCTTCCCCATACCTGGGAAGCCTAAGCTTTACTGATGATCTTTGTGTACAGTGTAAGTTACTAGTCCAGGAAGTACATGTGGTATGTGTGCTGTGTCAGTATCAACTTACTGCAGCCAGGAAAGAGATTCTCATTGCATGACATGAAAGGTTGTCTGCGGTTGACATCTCACTTTCCCCTTCACTGCCATCTTCTCCTGCACTCCTGTTTCAGCCTGAATCTCCAGCCAGGCCTTGTCCTGCTTTTCTGCCTTTGCTGTTGTGGACCGCTTGGTTAAGGAAAAATGATTGTTGCTCAGAGTCTTTTTATCCAGTGAAGCATTGGACATACATCCACGTGGTTAGAGACTGCAGCTGAAGATAAGATGCTCTTTATACCCTATAAAAAAAAAAGATGTTCTCCCACACACTAGGTTACACCTCATGAAACATGAAGTGATTCCTGTCACTTTGGAACTTTTTGTGTTGATTTTGACAGCATTTGTATTAGTTATAGTTTAATGAGGTATCATGGTATATATCAGCTGCAACTAACCTAAAATAATTTAAGAAGTTTTGTTGAAGACATTTTTCTTTATATGATTTTCATAGTTTTAGAATGACTTAAAAAAATTTATGAGTCATTTTATAACTTTTCTCACTAGAAGGAAAACTTACTGAGTTCAGTATTGTGATATATATGGAATAGCAAGTGAAAAAGATAGGACTGTCCTTGCTTTGTATTATCCTGTTTATTAGATGTTAGATATATACAAAGAACACTTATAAGAAATATAAAATTATTAAATGTCATGTTACTATAACTTTAGAGCTGTTCATTATAAATTATTTTCTGACTTTTCTAAGTTTTTTTTCCCCCCTCTGGACTTGTAATTTCCTGACTTTGATCTCTTTGAACTTCAGTTTGGACATTTTCTGTTGACCTGTCTTCCAGTCCACTAGACCTTTATTCTACTCTTTTCTGCTCTTTTTGGTCAGCTGTAAATCCATTCGTTGAGTTCCTGTTTTCATGTACTGTGTTACTTAGTTCCAGAATTTTCATTTGCTTTTTTTTTAAGATTTTAATCCTCTGATGAAATATTTTTCTTCTTTTTTTCCCATCTTTCCCTATATATTCTTGAACCATAACCTATCAAAACAGTTGTTCTCTATAAGTAACTGTTAAAATTACATAAGCACTGTACCTTGAATTCTTGGAAATGTGAAATAAGAAAGTAAAAAGACTAGTGGAGAGCTAGTGTAAATGATCATGTGAAATGGCCTTTTAAAATATTTGCTGTCTATTTTCTCATTCTCATCACTGTTTCTAATAAGAATCTGGTTCTTGCCACATAAAAGTCTGGTTTTCTTTACTGTTTTAAAAGAAGGAAGAAGATTGAAATGGATACAAGTTACACAGTGTAGCATAGTGGTGGTGGTTTAGTAGCTAAGTTGTGTCCAATTCTTGCGACCCCATGGACTGTAGCCCGCCAGATTCCTCCCTCCATGGGATTCTCCAGGCAAGAACACTGGAGTGGGTTGCCATGTCCTTCTCCAGGGTGTAGCATAGTAGATATTCATTAAAGTCATTTCCTTATTAGATAGTGAGGATCAGTCCATGATATAATCCTTCAAATGTTTTAGTCCTGACCAACTTCTTATTAAAGTAGTGTATTCGGTTTTAGCTTTGGTAAATAGTAAGAAAATCTAGTATGAGTTCCACAGAAAGTTTTAGGCAAGGCCAGGCACCAAAGTTATATAAATTCTATTTTGATAAAATTCTTTTGCTATAATATTTTCAACTTGATTTAAAGTATTTTCCAAACTGACTTTAAAATAATTTAATATTTTAAAGATTATATAAAAACCTGCATCATCAAAAATAGCAGCACATCATCCCAAAGTATTTTATAACTATGAAAATAGGAATTTTCTTCACAGAGTAGAAACCATAGCAAAATGAAATAATGTTATAAAGATTCTTCTGTGCTGATTGCAAACATCAGTAAGAAATAATGTTATATATGATTTAGGATCTTTTATTGAGTTTTTTAATTCTATCAGATATTATCCAAAGGAAAGACATTTAAGCTGCCTCTTAACGGTAAAATGTAAGTTTGCCAGGTAGAAGGATAGGATGTGATTAATTAAAAAAAAAAAAAAAGTATTTTGGGAAGAAGAAAAAGTCAAGGAAGGAATATTTAGAACAGTGTGGAACATTTGGTGTATGGCATGCTTCTGGGACTCGGGGGTGCAGGAAGTTAGCAATAGGATTGCCAGGAAAGGCTGGTATTTCATGCTTAAGAATTTGAATTTTATTTGTAGGAAATAGGAGTCACTGAAGACTTTTAATAGAAGAGAGTAATGGTTATTTGTAATATTAGTAATGTTAAAAATCATTGTGGGAGCAATAAGAATAAATAAATGGATAGGGTGGTGGAAATTAAGTTTTACCAGAATTACTTGATAATTAATTTAGTAAATGATTTTCCTTGGGCAATGGAAAACTGATCTTTAAAAGAGTTTCTAGTTACTTTATAGATTTTAAAGGGTTCCTTATGAGGAGAAATGTTAACTCCAAATTTGGCAACTCTAGAGACATTCCTGTTGAGTCAGATTCATTTTAGTTTCTCTGTATTGGGTAGTGAGCAGGGTGACGCATGTGCAAGAGTCCTGATGATCCCCGAACCCTGTGTCTAGATGTTCCAGAACAGATTTTGGAAATACTCCAGAGACTGTTTTATACCCACAGTCCTTGGTGCTTCCTGTTGATTTTATACTGACCATCAAAATAAGAATTATTTGTAAAAATTTTAGATACTGGAAAGCAATGAGAATTAAAAAACTAAGGAAGTAAAATGTTTGGGCATATTTATTATATTTTCTTTTAAAAATATTCATTTGATAAGTTCTGAAGTATACCCTATGTTATCCTAAAAACTAAAATTCACTATCAGGATAGTGTGTATAGTATCATACCACTTAACGTGTGTGTGTGTCTGTTAAGGATGTATAGGTAAGTAGACAGCTGTCTAAAAGAATGATTGCCGCTATTCACAGTGTTATCTCTTGAATAATGAACTTAAAGGTGATTTTTATTAATACTTCTCTGTACCTTTCTGATTTGCCTGATATTTTTAACAATGTCTTATGTATCATTTTTTACAATCGGACAAATAAATCAATAGGATTATTTTCATTTTGAGAAAAATCAAAGACACTAGCTGGAACCTTGGGTCAAAATGGAAGATAGTACCTTCTAAATCATTGAAGATTTGACTGTAAGTGAAATGTATCATCATATTTAAATCACTGATCAGAAGAATTGGTCAGCCTTGAGGGAAACAGGCAAGTCACAGAAGTGTGTTCTGGAGTCCAGGAAGTATGGGAGACGGTAGTCTTGGATAGCATTGGCAGCGCTGTCTCTAGTATGGAGATGCTCCTAAAGGAACAGCGTGCGTTTCCCTGCCGCTAAACATAAGCAGTTGGGTTGTTTGATGCAGTATTGGTCAGAGCCTGTGAGTGTTAATAGAACTATACTGCATTTCCCAAACTCACTGGATCATGATACCCTCTTTTTGTGGAATCTCTCTGTGGAACACTGAGAAATAATCTCAAAAACGTGATTCATTTAGTTCCTCTTACTGTGGACTCCATGATCACTGAGTTTTTTCTTGAGGGATTTTTTAAAACCTTTTTTAAAATTGACATTTAGTTCATTTACAGTGTTGTGTTAGTTTCAGGTATATAGCAAAATGAGTGAGTTTTTTATATGTATATATTCATATGTATATATATACATGGGCTTCCCAGGTGCCACTAGTGGTAAAGAACCTGTCTGCCAGTGCAGGTAGATGTTAAGAGACATGCGTGTGATCCCTGGGTCAGGAAGATCCCCTAGAGGAGGGCACGGCAGCCCACTCCAGTATTCTTGCCTGGAGAATATCATGGACAGAGGATCCTGGAAGGCTGCAGTTCATAGGGTCTCACAGGGTCGGACACAATTGAAGCAACTTAGCACACACACACATATATACACATATGTTTATGTATCTGCCTGCAGTGTTTATAAATCTGCCTGCAATGCAGGAGACATGGTTTGATCTGTGGTCGGGAAGATCCCCTAGAGAAGGAAATGGCCACCCACTCCAGTATTCTTGACTGGAGAATTCCATGGACAGAGGAGCCTGGCAGGCTACTGTCCATGGGGTTGCAAAGAGTCAGACATGACTGAGCAACTAACATTTATTACATTATTTTTATATATATATATGTATGTATATACACATATGAGTATATATATAAATAATATAGCGTTATATATATAACAGCCCTGGTGGCTCATTGGTAAAGAATCCATCTGCAATGCAGGAGACACAGGTTCAATCCCTAGGTTGGGAAGATCCCCTGGACAAGGAAATGGCAACCCACTCCAGTATTCTTGGCTGAGAAATCCTATGGACAGAGGAGACCAGGCTACAGTCCATGGGATCACAAAAGAGTTGCATAAGACTTAGTTACTTAAAACAATAAAAAAATATATATATTTAGATTCTTTTTCAATATAAGATATTACAGGGTGTATAGTTCCTTGTTCTGTATGGTAGGTCTTTGTCATTTATCTGTTTTCTATGTAGGAGTGTGTATATGTTAATCCTAAACTCCTAATTTATCTCTACCCGCAGCCCCACTATTGGTAATCATAAGTTTGTTTTCTCTATGTTGGTGAGTCTCTTTTGTAAGTAATTTCATTTGTATCATTTTTTTAGATTCCACATATGGGATATTAGTCTTACTCTGTCTGACTGACTTTAGATTTATCCTGTTCCATTACACATGTCTGTTTTTATCCCAGTACCATTCTGTGTTGATTGCTATAGCTTTGTTGTATAAAGTCAGGGAGCAGGCATGATTCCTCCAGGTCTGTTCTTTCTCAAGATTGTTTTGGATATTCAGGACCTTTCTTTCTCAAGATTGTTTTGGATATTCGGGACCTTTTTTGTGTTTCTGTACAAATTTTAAAATTTTCTGTTATAGTTCTGTGAAAAATGCCATTGGTAATTTGATGGGAATTGCACTGAATCTGTAGATTCTTGCATAGTATGGTCATTTTAACAATGTTGATTCTTCTAGTCCAAGAACACAGTATACCTTTTTATCTGTTTGTGTCGTCTTTAGTTTCTTTCATTGCATTTTATAGTTTTCAGAGTATAGGACTTGGCTTCCTTAGGTAGGTTTATTCCTTGGTATTTTATTCTTTTTAATACAATGGTAAATGAGATTGTTTCCCTAATTTCTTTTTCTGATATTTTGTCATTAGTGTATAGATGCAAGATTTCCATGTATTACTTTTGTGTCCAGCAACTTTACCACGTTCATTGATGAGCTCTAATAGTTTTCTGGTAGCATATTTAGGATTTTCTATGTGAAAATCTATGAAAGGGAACAGTTTTATTGCTTCCTTTCCAATTTGGATTCCTCTTCTTTCTTTTTCTTCTCTGATTGCTGTGGCTGCTGCTGCTGCTGCTAAGTCGCTTCAGTTGTGTCCGACTCTGTGCGACCCCATAGATGGCAGCCCACCAGGCTCCCCCGTCCCTGGGATTCTCCAGGCAAGAACACTGGAGTGGGTTGCCATTTCCTTCTCCAATGCAGGAAAGTGAAAAGTGAAAGTGAAGCTGCTCAGTCATGCGGACTCTTAGCGACCCCATGGACTGCAGCCTACCTGGCTCCTCTGTCCATGGGATTTTCCAGGCAAGAGTACTGGAGTGGGTTGCTATTGCCTTCTCTGGATTGCTGTCGCTAGGACTTCTAAAACTGTGTTGAATAAAAATGGCAAGAGTAGGCCTCCTTGTGTTGTTCCTGATCTTAGAGGAAATGCTTTCCACTTTTCACCGTTGAGTATGATGTTAGCTTTGGCTTTGTCATATATGCGGGTTTGCCATGCATGGTCTTTTGAGTGGGTTTGTCCTATCTGTCCTGTTGAGATGTGTTCCCTCTGTGCCCACTTTCTAAAGAGTTTTTTAAAAATCACAAATTAATGCTGAATTTTATCAAAAGCTTTTTCTCATCTATTGAGATGATCATATGGTTTTTATTCTTCAGTTTGTTGATATGGTCTATCACTTCAATCGATTTGTGGATACTGAAGAATCCATGCATCCCTGGGATAAATCCAACTTGATCATGGTGTATGATCCTTTCACTATATTGTTGGAATTGGTTTGTTAGTATTTTGTTGAGGATTTTTGCCTATAGAGGGCCATCAGTGATATTGGCCTGTAATTTTCTCTTTTGGTGGTATCCTTGTCAGCTTTTAGTATCAGTGTGTTGGTGGCCTAATAGAATGTAATTTTCTGATTAATGGCTTTCAGTGTGGTTCATTTACGGAAAGAAAAAACTTAAAAATGGATAGGCTGTTTGAGCTTTTGAGTTATTTCTCATTTTCAGTTAATAAGTTAGAATTAAATGTTGGGAGTAAGGGGAGAAAAGAAGGAAAAAATGTATCAGATTTCTTCTGTTTAGTAAGTCAGATAGACAGCTTCCTAATTTTTTCTTTTTTTCCACTCTCCTCCTTGATTAATGAACTTAAAAGATTCCTTGTTGAAGTGTTGAATTGACAGAGGGAAAAAAATTTAAGAGCTAATTGCCTCACCAATTTTTTTCTTCCTGTTTTCTGATTTTTTCCCTGGACCAAAAAAGATTTACCTCCTATCCTAAGAGTGTTCTGAAACATCTACTTATGGCAGCCAAGCACTGTTTCTATGTATTACAAAAATTCAACCTTTTTCTTACTTTTTAACTATATCCCAAAGCTTGCCTTTTACATGTACTGTATCTTAGTCTTAAACTTTTCTCTTCTTTTAGTTACAAATAACCTACCAGTTCACCCACTTAAAGTGTGCAATTCAGTGATTTTTAGTGCATTCACAAAGTTATGCAACATAATCAATCTTAGAGCATTAATCACTCTAAAAAGAAACTCCATAACCCATTTGCAGTCACTTCCCATTTCTGCCCAGCCCTCCCAGCCCCAGGGAACCATTAGCCTACTTTTTTGTCTCTGTAGATTTATACATCCTGGATGTTTCATAAAAGTGGAATTGTGTACAATATGTGTTCTTTTGTGGTGACTTCTTTCTCTTAGCGTATTTCCAGGGTTCATCCATGCTGCTGCACGTATCACTACATTATATCTTTTTATTAATAAATAATATTTGAATACTGGTCCACTGTTTGGATAAATATCATATTTTGCTTATCCATTCAGCAATTGATGGACATTTGAGTTGTTTCCATTTTTTGGCATTCCAAATAATGCAGTTACTATGAATAATGCTGTATACAAGGCTTCGTGTGGGCATATGTTTCTATCTCTCTTGGGTATATACCTAGGAGTGAAATTGCTGGATCATATGAACTGCCAGATTTTTCTTTCCAAAGTGGTTTTACCATTTTATAACCCCACAAGCAACGTGTAAGTGTTCTAGTCCCCACTCTTTGCTAATAACTGTTATTATGTCTCTGATTTAAACAGTGGGTGTGACATCCTAGTGAGTATGAAGTGCTATCTCATGATTTTGATTTGCACTTTACTTCTGAATGGTACTTAATTTTTCATATTTTATTCACAGTATATTTTTTGTTCATTGATGTTCTATTCAAAACTTCAGTTTCCTCTCAAAAGTATGCATCCATAGCAATGGGTTTAAAGCAGAAGGTAGAGAAGTCAAAAAAGAGATTTCAAGATGTTTTTGGTTTTTGTATTTTTAAGGCACAGATAAGGCATATTCCACTGAGTAGTTCTTTTAGGGTGGAATTGAGTTTCTACATTTTGTGGCTAATGAACAATAACTGATACAAGAGGGAGAATTCTGACTCTTTGGCTGTCTACTCTGAAAGAGAAACTAGAATATAACTTGTGTATCTACTTTAAGAGGCAGTAGGAAACATACCAGATTCTTTTAAATTTAAGAGCTGTTTCTTGGTAACCAGAAACACCTCCATAATGTGTTGATAATGTGCCTCCTTTCCTGTGAATGATTTGCATACCCAAATATTTTATTAATGGGCCTACTGGTTTTTTACATATAATAGTTAATGTTTACTGAATATTGACTGTATCAATATTCAGTATGATATATGGGAGTATGGTAAATACCTTTTATGAATTATCATTCAGTATTTTCTAGTATTGTTTCATGTTGTGGCACCCACTGAAAATTATGCTGTTACATGATACCCTAAGAGTAAATGCAGGGGGCTGACTCAGCAGATGTGCACAGCCCAAGGACTTGAGCTACATCAGACCTCCTGGCCCTTGAAAGGGCCAACAGGTTTGATGTCTTGTAACTCTGACCTCTAACTCTGATATACAAGCTGGAAAACTCAGTTTTATTTACAAAGAAGTCCATTGGTTAGATGCTGTATTTCTGCATTTTACAGATAAGAAAACTGAGGCTTAACTTCCTCAAGAACAAAAGCTAAGAAATAGAAAACATAACTTATGAAAAACAACATCCAAAATAATAAAACATGCAGCACTTATGTAAATTGAAAAGGGGTGTGACACAAGAGTAAACCCTTAGCTTTTTAAGTCAATGAGTTTTTAATAAAGATTTTTAAGTTACAATACAGTACCATTTTTATAAAGTGGATAAACCTTTGTTTAAAGCCTTCAAGGATGAAATTTATTCCAACTAATTCACAAGAGTTAACTTCCCATCCCTCTCCCCTAAAAAAGAGAAAAGTCAAATTAAGTATGTATCAAGTTTAGTTATGTAAGGTAAATTTCCATTATAAAATCATTTCATAATCATATGTGCTTGTAAGAATAATTTTGTAGAGAGTTTGGAATCCTTTTCAGAGAAAAACAGCAATAATAATCTTAAAAATAATAGTATTCTTGAATTCATGTCACTTATAACATCTCTTTTGATTATGAAAACAATATATGACTGGTAAAGAAAAATTTTTTTTCAAACAAGAGAATGGTATGTAATTATATTGTACCTTACTTTCCCTCCACATACTTTAAGTTCTAATCTGTAGAGACAATGCTATTCACAATCATTTGTCTATCCTTCTGGAAGTTGGTCAAGTATAAAGTATATGTGCATTTTTATGTCATGTATATATATTGTATTTTAAGTGTTAGTTATTAGGTAGAGGCTAATTATAGAAGCAGAGATCCTCTCTAGTCTTTCCAGATCTTTGTCCTATTGTCTGCTTGACTGTATAGTTATGTAACTAATAGACAATGCCTTTAAAAAGTTATCAATACCTTGTTTAGTCTTAGCTAATAGTTGGTAACCATTTAAGAACATTTTGAGCTAAAGTCTGTGGGTTTAGCTTTAGTTCTTATGATAGGGGTTGATGATTGGTAATAGAATGGGCAACAAGGTGATAAGATGGGCTCCTCTCATAATGCACCTATTACAAATGCATTTCCATTTGTAATTTAATTCATTGTGTCTTTCAGCTTAGAATGCTGGTAAGATTCTTGACTCACCTGGTAAACAGTCAGCTTGCAGTGTGGGAGACCTGGGTTCGATCCCTGGGTTGGGAAGATCCCCTAGAGAAGGGAAAGGGTATCCACTCCAGTATCCTGGCCTGGAGAATTCCACGGACTATATAGTCTGTGGAGTCGCAAAGAGTTGGACATGACAGAGCGACTTTGACTTTGGGCTTCCCTCATAGCTCAGCTGGTAAAGAATCTGCCTGCAATGCAGGAGACCCTGGCTTGATTCCTGGGTCAGGAAGATCCACTGGAGAAGGGGTAGGCTACCCACTCCAGTATTCTTGGGCTTCCCTTGTAGCCCAGCTGGTAAAGAATCCACCTGCAATGCGGGATATCTGGGTTTGATCCCGGGTTGGGAAGATCCCCTGGAGAAGGGAAAGGCTACCCACTCCAGTATTCTGGCCTGGACAATTCCAGGGACTATACAGTCCATGGGATTGCAAAGAGTTGGACACGACTGAGCAACTTTAACTTTTCACTAAGATTCTGTTAACTCCTCTGGTGGCTCAATGGTAGAGAATCTGCCTACCAATGCAGGAGCTGCTGCTATAAGTCGCTGCAGTCATGTCCAACTCTATGTGACCCCATAGATGGCAGCCCACCAGGCTCCCCCGTCCCTGGGATTCTCCAGGCAAGAGCACTGGAGTGGGTTGCCATTTCCTTCTCCAGTGCACGAAAGTGAAAAGTGAAAGTGAAGTCGCTCGGTCGTGTCTGACTCTTAGCGACCCCATGGACTGCAGCCTACCAGTCTCCTCCGTCCATGGGATTTTCTAGGCAAGAGTACTGGAGTGGGGTGCCATTGTGGGCTTAATCCCTACGTCAGGAAAATCCCCTGGAGAAGGAAATGCAACCCACTCAGTATTCTTGCCTGGGGAAATCCCATGGACAGAGGAGCTTGGCAGACTACACTCCATTGGGTCCCAAAGAGTTGGACACAACTGAGTGCCTAGACAACAAACAACAAAGATCGATTAAGGAAGGAATTCCTAAGAGAATGGTAATCTTTACAACTCCGTGATTCAGTATGAAGAAACTATTGCTACTGTATTAGAAAATGGTAAAATGCATTGAAGTAAAAAAATACCATTTCGCTAACTATTGAAAAAAAATTTCTAATTGAATCTCAGATCATTAAGTTGACTTTTAAAGTGAACCCAGCCAAAGAGTTCCTAGGTAAAGTCATAGAGTATAGTAGATACTGGTGCAGGGGCTTTCACATTTTTCAAATATGAAAATTGGTTGGAAGCTTTTTCATATTTAGGAAGAAGGATGAAAAGGAACCAGAGAAGGATTATGTGGCTGGTGGGCGTTGACGTGTAATGTACTGTGTGTTCTCTTGATCTGATAGCTCATGATAGGTTTAGTCAGTTACCATGGTTTCACTTCATTTCCTGCAAACCTCCTTGTTATGCTATTTGGAATAAGTGAAAAATAGTGTTCTGCAGAATAATTTTTCAAAAATGTTTTTCTGCTCTTAGTTAAGCTTATGAATCACTTTTGGGGGAAATTTTCTGGATGTAAGAATATGTGATAAAACACATGACAACAATAGGATTTAGTGGTCCTGCGAAGTCAAAAAATTAAAATTGATAAAGAGGATAGCATAGTTTACTTTAAAATGTAATACCATGTTGTCAGTGCCATAAGCTCTAAAAAATATTGGCATAATAATTCTTATGGAGGCCCCTCTGGTCAAGTATGCTTTAATAAAACAAACCATAGAAAGTAGTTTTGATATGGCACAGTAGGGAACGGGTAGCTTAAGATAAGGCATCCCTTACTTGAAAAAATACAGATGTATTCCTAAAAATGGGTTCCAAATTGAACTGTCTTGTAAATCCACGAGAGTGCATAGCTGTTTAGAGAGATTAGCTTTTTCCTAATTGGAAAAAAATACAGAGAACGCTATTTGGGGGGAAAAAAAACAGTAAAAAAAGTAGAAAGAAAAGCAAAAACAAAAAACAAAAAAAATCACCCCTAATCTCACTGGTCACAGATAATCACTTTTAAAATTGTATGAAATTCTAGTACTTTCCTGGGTTGAATAGAAATGGTTTCATGTACGTTTTCTTTGTATCTTGAATATCTTCCATGTCAATAAATATGTAAGAACTTTGTTACTTGAATTCTTCATAAAGTCTGGTTTCATCTTTCAGTTGTTTTTTTTAAGCTGTTGTCACTTTTTGTATTTATTTATTTAACTTTAGGTCCATTGTACACTTCTGTTTATTAAACGTGCACTAGAAAAAATATGTAAAATACAGAAAAGTAGGAAAAGTGCCCCCCAATAAATAATGTTTTTGGCTTTTTTTTTTTAAAGTATTTTGTTATTGTTTTGTTTCTAAAAAAAATTGTAATGATATTCTCTGGATGCTGGGGATACAAGGATCAACAGGATAGTCAAGAAATAACCCTCACCTTAAGAAGTCTGTCAGTGAGAGGGTTAGACTTTAATGAAATTGTCCTGCAAACATAGAATTAAAAGCTGAGAGGCGAATGCTGTGGATGGAAAGCACAGGTGCTGTTACCGTACAAAGGAGAATCTGATCTAAATTCGAGGAATCACAGTGAGGAAAGCTACTCTGAAGAAATAAAGTCTGATTTGGGAACTGAAGAACGTTTGAGAGTGAGAGGGTGAGGGAGAGAGCGGCCCAAGACCAGCATGAGCAACGCCTCTAACGCTGAAGCAGCCTCCTGCTAAGCTGAACAAAGCTAAAGAGGGTGCAGCTGGGGGCAGAGAGAGCTGGAGAGTGAAGGGGTGAGGTGTACCATCTGCCTCCTGTGGGCCATGTTAAGGACTTTTCTCTTAGGGAACCATAGCCAGGTTTCAAGCTGGATTGTGATTGGAACCAAGTTTGAATTTCTTTTTGGTTTCAGTAGGAAAATAACAAAAGGAGGGCAATAGTGAACACACAAGAAAGTTAACTTGTTGAATTTTTCTCTTAGTGACTTGTTCGTGTTCATTGCCCAGGCTTCCCTGGTGGCTCAGACAGTAAAGAATCTGCTTGCAATGCTGGAGACCACGGTTTGAGTCAGGAAGACGCCCTGGAGAAGGGAATGGCAATCCCTCCAGTATTCTTGCCTGGAGAATTTCATGGACAGAGGAGCCCGCAGTCTCCAGTCCATGGTTCACAAAGAGTCTGACTCGGCTGCGCAACTAGTACTTTGACTTTCACGTTCATTGCCCTGTAAATTTTTTGCATGTTATATATGCAGCCATTTATCATGTTTACTGGGCATGTCTTCTCTTTTGTTAGTTTTGACATAAACTATTTTATGTGGTTACATTTTCAGTGAATCTTTTTCTTCTGTTCTTCTTTAGCCTGGAAAGCACCACCTCCACAAGAGGTTTGATTAGTTAAATTAATTCTCTTCTAGTTTAAGATGTATTATATACATTTAACCTTTTAATCCCCACTAACTTATTTTGATGTCATATGAGGTAAGTATTTCCCCAATTATACCAAAGAAAGTATTATTTCGGGGTTCCTTCTTCCAGATATTTGGTGTCATAGAAGTAAGGTAAAATGAATTTTGGATTTGGTGCATACGGCATCTTATTCTGGAGATTTTTTTTTTTAAACTCTGAGAATCTTACAGTAAAACAAGAAGAGCACACATAAAAGATAATAATTTGTTCAGCTTTCTGTATCTCCCTAACTTTTTGACTACAAATAGTGCTTATTAGTACCTCATATCATAAAATTTATTTCCAAGTAGATTTATTTGCTAATTGAGAACCAGTGGTTCACATTCAAATTCTAAGTAATCCTTTCTTTCCCAATTGTTAAAGGTCATTTTTAACATCATAATGCTGTCAACTATACTGTGGACTTCGCCAGACTTCTCCAAATTGAAGTTATGTTTATTTTTCCTTTCTTTAAACCTCAGTTTAAAAGACATGGTTAGTCATGTAGATCAGGTGTTGCCAAACTTTTTCTGTTAAAAATTCAGTAGCAAATATTAGAGATTTTGCAGGCCAATTGGGAATATTATGTTATGTAGGTACTTACACAGCTATTTAAAATATAACCATTGAAAAATACAGAATCCATTTTTAGCTCCTTGGCCTTACAAAACCAGATAGTGGCCTGGATTTGGCTGGTGAGGTATGGTGTGCCAACCCCTGATGTAGGCACTATCTGTGTTCCTACTACTGCAGTGGGCAAATCTTTGACTTCCTCGTGCATTCTAGAGTAATGTATACACTGCATCATAGCCACAAGGAAAAGAATATATTTACAGAATGGTTTTACAACTTCATTTTGCTTCTGTTGTTCAAATATAATTCTTATTATTTTTATCAGTGAATTTTAGAAATCTATACCATGCATGATGGGGCTTCCTTGGTGGCTCAGAGGGTAAAGAATCTGCCTGCAGTGCGGGAAGATCCCTTGGAGAAGGGAGTGTCCACCCACTCCAGTATTCTTGCCTGGAGAATTTCATGGACAGAGAAGCCTGGCGGGCTACAGTCTGTGAGGCTGCAGAGAGTCGAACATAACTGAGCAACTAACACATATGTTGACTCTTTCTGTTTTGTATTTGCTCTGTATGTCCTCTCCTGAGGGCCCTTACCTTTTTAATTTCTAAAACTTTTTCTGCTCTTTTTTTAATTAAAAAAGATTCTACTCTCTTAAATGAACATTTAAAAGGAAATGAAGAAAGTGGCAATGCGGGTGTTGGGAGCCTTGGAGGCAATGGAGCCTGTCCCACTGGTAAAGAAGACGTTTAAAGGTCTGGATTTTTCCAGGAACTTTCCAAGCAAATCCAATCGCCGTCAAACTTAAATTCTGCTCTTGATTTTCACTGTATTGTTATAACAGACAAATGAAAACATCTTTGAGGGTGGTAATATCTAGATAATGGAAAATAATTTAGAGCCTTTTGTTTGCACATAATTTAGCTCTTATTTTGTTACTGTCATAGAATTCTTAGGGTAGCTGGTGGCACATGGTGACAGAAAGTCATTCATACTATTACTTTAAAAAAATTTTATGTTATACTCAGAAAGACATGACCTCATAAAGGAAAATCCCCAAGTAAAAGAAACAGAAGTGGACTATCTTTTGTGGTAAGGAATAAGAATTGGGATTCAGTTCAGTTGTCGCTCAGTCGTGTCTGACTCTTTACGACCCCATGAACCACAGCACACCAGGCCTCCCTGTCCATCACTAACTCCTGGAGTTTACCCAAACTCATGTCCATTGAGTCGGTGATACCATCTAACCATCTCATCCTCTGTTGTCCCCTTCTTCTTCTGCCTTTAATCTTTCCCAACATCAGAGTCTTTTCAAATGAGTCAACTCTTCGCATGAGTTGGTCAAAATATTGGCGTTTCAGCTTCAGTCCTTCCAATGAACACCCAGGACTGGTCTCCTTTAGGATGGACTGGTTGGATCTCCTTGCAGTCCAAGGGACTCTGAAGAGTCTTCTCCAACACCACAGTTCAAAAGCATCAATTCTTCAGCACTCAGCTTTCTTTATGGTCCAACTGTCATCCATACATGACCACTGGAAAAACCATAACCTTGACTAGACAGACCTTTGTTGGCAAAGTAACATCTCTGCTTTTTAATGTGCTGTCTAGGTTGGTCATAACTTTCCTTCCAAGGAGTAAGTGTCTTTTAATTTCAGGGCTGCAGTCACCATCTGCAGTGATTTTGGAGCCCCCAAAAATAAAGTCTGTCACTGTTTCCATTGTTTCCCAATCTATTTGCCATGAAGTGATGGGACAAGATGCCATGATCTTAGTTTTCTGAATGTTGAGCTTTAAGCCAACTTTTTCACTCTCCTCTTTCACTTTCATCAAGAGGCTCTTTAGTTCTTCTTCACTTTCTGCTGTAAGGGTGGTATCATTTGCATATCTGAGGTTATTGATGTTTCTCCCGGCAATCTTGATTCCAGCTTGTACTTCCTCCAGCCCAGCGTTTCTCCTGATGCACTCTGCATAGAAGTTAAATAAGCAGGGTGACAATATACAGCCTTTGACGTACTCCTTTTCCTATTTGGAACCAGTCTGTTCCATGTCCAGTTCTAACTGTTGCTTCCTGACCTGCATATAGGTTTCTCAAGAGGCAGGTCAGGTGGTCTGGTATTCCCATGTCTTTCAGAATTTTCCACAGTTTCTTGTGATCCACACAGTCAAAGGCTTTGGCATAGTCAAAAAAGCACAAATAGATATTTTTCTGGAACTCTCTTGCTTTTTCAGTGATCCAGCGAATGTTGGCAATTTGATCTCTGGTTCCTCTGCCTTTACATCTGGAAGTTCACAGTTCATGTATTCCTGAAGCCTGGCTTGGAGAATTTTGAGCATGAATTGGGATTAGGTTTGACTAAAAGTAACTGAGTAAGCATCAGTTTCTAATACAAAATAGGTGTTTATTTTTCTGCCACATTCGAGAAATCTGGAAGTATTTCAAGGCCAATAGCTCTCTCCAAGGTGGCAGATCCAGACTGGTCCCGTCTTAGCATTTTCCTGTGTGTGGCTTACAGTTTATCTCAGGTGGCTGCTGGAGTGCCAGACTGTGTCCACATTTCAGCTAGTAGACAGACAGGGCGAAGACCCCTGTCACGTTCACTTAGATCCCATTGGCTGTTCCAACAGCAAAGCAGAGCAGACTGAGAAATGTGGTCCTCAGTTTAGGGAGCCAGATTTGCACCAGAAAATCAGAGGTTTTTTTTGTGGAGGAACTCTGACGCAAAAGTAAATGATGGGTTACTGTCAGACTTTGTCTTATCTAGAGGCAGGTCATTCATTGTGGGAAATACTAAAAGCTGGTACTTCTTTCCTTTTCCTTTTTCACCACTTACCTTTTTGTTGATAGGCCCGAAAGAGAACAGACTGTAATCAGTTCAGGGGAGCCTTGTCTCTCTAGGGTTTGTCAGAGCTACCTTGTTTAGCAAGCTTTCCAAATTCCATGGTAATTATTTTTGTGTTGTTTTAATTGTTATGTGTTTCTTTGTTTCCAAAATAGAAGTGCATGTATTTGTATCAATAGCTCAGATCACCACCTGATAGGTTGGTGAAACTGTTATGAACTAGGAAGAGAAAGGATACTTTTTATTCTATACAGCTTAACTTCGGAGTGTTTTAATTTTTTTTTAATTATCTTGACAATAGGTAAAATCTATCTTAGAAATGTCTAAAAAATACATTTATGTATATTTGTATTTATAGCTCATACATGCGTGCGCGTACACACATGCGCACACACACACACACACACACACGCACCCACCCCTCCCTCCACACACACACAGATTTCTTTGAAGATAGTTTTGTCATGATCCTGAGGCAAATACTGATCTTTTGTCATTGATGCTGCAAGGATAGACTTCTGCCGTGTCAAAGTATAAAAGAATGAATATACTTTCTCTTAGATTATACTGTATAAAATAATAAAAAGGTAGTAAGCATACAGAGTGATTCAGATTTTACTTATTTGGGGAAAAATCACCTTTCCATTCTCTAAATTTCAGTGGATTTCACAAAGTGGAATATCCATTTTAAATAAGAAAAAGCATGAGGTTCCAAATAATTAGCCAACTTTTTTTCTAGTCACATTTTGCCAGAACAGATTGAGAATACAGCAATTTTAGAATTTGCCAGAATGTATCAATAGAAAATGGGGAAAGCAACTCTTCTCTTTCTTTGCTTCTCTCCTCCTTCCCCGTTTTTTCATATTTATAAGTTGTTTCACTAAAGCATATATGATATGAATGTTGATATGACATTTATAGTGTAGATAAAAGTATAATTTATGCCATTATATGATAGGTGCATATTATATATATGGCTAGTGATATACATTAAAATTTAACTAGTTGAGTCTGGCATTTGTCCCCAAAATACAAATTTTGAAGATTTATTGATAAGCAGAATTAAGTACACTGATGTTGGAAACAGATATGTATTATATTCATGCACCTACCTAGTTAAACTGCCCTGCCAGATATCACCAAATACTTTCCAGAAAACTGACTTAATTGTTCTTAGTGTTTAAAGAACTAAAGATTAGGAAAAGGTGACAGGTAGGTGACATTATATCTTAAAAACAGAAGGAAATCAAGTGTGTACTTAAGATTGGAAAGAGGGAAGAGATCACAGATTAAGATGTAATGAAAGAGGTTTGTAGTTTTCTCTGTTACAGACTTAACCTTGTTGTTCAGTCGGTCAGTCATGTCTGACTCTTTGGGACCCCATGGACTCCAACACTCCAGGCTTCCCTGTCCTTCACCATCTCCCAGAGTTTGCTCAAACTCATGTCCGTTGAGTCAATGATGCCATCCAACTGTCTCATCCTCTGGTGCCCCATTCTCCTTCTGGCCCTCAATCTTTCCCAGCATCAGGGTCTTTTCCAGTGAGTTGGCTCTTTGCATCAGATGGCCAAAGTATTGGAGCTTCAGCATCAGTACTTCCAATGAATATTGAAAGTTAGTTTTTTGAATGTTGAGTTTTAAGCCAGCCTTTTCACTCCACTTGTACCATCTTCAAGAGGGTATTTAGTTCCTCTTCACTTTCTGCCATTAGAATGGTATCATCTGCATATCTGGGGTTGTTAATATTTCTCCCGGCAATCTTGATTCCAGTTTGTGAGCCCAGCATTTTGCATGATGTTCTCTGCATGTAAGTTAAATAAGCAAGGTGACAATATATAGCCTTGACTGCTCCTTTCCCAATTTGAAACTAGTCTGTTGCTCCATGTCCGGTTTTAACTGATCTTTCTTGTCCTGCATACAGGTTTCTCAGGAGACAAGTGTGGTGGTCTGGTACTCCTGTCTCTCTAAGATTTTTCCACAGTTTGTTGTGATCCACACAGTTGCAAGCTTTCTCGTAGTCAGTGAAACAGATTATTATTATTATTTTTAATTCGATTGCTTTTTCTATGATCCAGCGGATGTTAGCAATTTGATCTCTGGTTCCTCTGTCATTTTTAAATCTAGCTTGTTCATCTGTAAGTTCTTGGTTCACAGACTGTTGAAGCCTAGTTTGAAGGATTTTGAGCAATACCTTGCTACCATGTGTAGTCAGCACAATTGTGCAGTAATTTGAACATTCCTTGGCATTGCTTTTCTTGGAATCAGAGTGAAAACTGACCTTTTCCATTCCTGTGACCACTGCTGAGTTTTCCAGATTTGCTGGCATATTGTGTGTAGTACTTTAACAACATCATCTCTTAGGATTTGAAATACCTCAGCTGGAATTCCGTCACCTCCACTAGCTTTGGTCGTAGGAATGCTTCCTAAGACCCACTTGACTTCACACTCCAGGATGTCTGGCTCTGGGTGAGTGAGCACACCATTGTGGTTATCTGGGCTAGTTTGTGGTTTTCTGTTTTAACAAACTTAACCTTTGTTATACTCAATACATAGAGAAGTTAATGAGTTATATAGCAGTGTCCTTTTCTCTCTCAGGAATATAAACTGGCTGTTTATACTCTTTTGTGGCTATAATAAATATATATAGGTCTCATATATAAAGAAGTTTTTTTTTTTTTTTTAATTCTAGGCTTAACCTTTGTGACATGCTTTTTCAGCTTGTGTGAGTAAAACATATTGAAGCTGGAAATAGTCAAGGACTTCATAAATACCACGTAAATATTCGTAGGTCTGGCTTTAAGAGTTCAGTATAGGTGCTGTCCTTAAATAATTAGTAAGCCTTTCATTTTTTCCTTGCACTAGAAATGTTTCAATGTCTAGATTTCAGTCACATTTATGTCTGTCTTCTACTGACTGAAAATATTAATCATCCTTCAATTCTTATCTGTCAGTAAAGATAAGTAATTCCTATTAGTTGAGCTGAAGGAAAATGGAAACTTTGCATATATATAATAAAAATAAATGTAATAAATTCTTTCAGATTTCAGAAACCTCCTCTGCCATGGACAAGGATAACTTTGCAAAGAGCATCATGGACATTGTATAGGTTAAGGATAACAACTTGTTTTATGTGAAGAGATGCATTTGGATTTGCTGGGGAAGAGCAGTTATTAATTTGTCTCAGTGGAGTATCCCTTTGGTACTCCTAATCAATACCCTCATTTTTCTGAACTACATGTATACATATACACATATATCTTTTTACTCTCTTAATACTTTTTAAGTATAGATTATACTGTTGCTTACTCTGTTCACGTTGTTGTAGAGTGCATCTCTAGAACTTTGTCATCTTTCATGGCCAAACTGCAGCCACTGAACAACAATTCTCATTTCTTTTTTCCCCCACCCCTGACAACCACCATTCTCTTTTCTGTTTCTGTGAGTTTGGTTATTGTAATATCTCATGTAAATAGAATTGTGTGGTATTTATCTTTTTGTAATTGGCTCACATTTCTGTATCCATTCATCCTTCAGTGAGCATTTAGGTTGCTTACACATCTTAACCTGTTTTGAATAATGCTGCAGTGTATATGGATCTGCAAATCTCTCTTCAAGGTCTGTTTTTAGTTTTATATATATGTGTATATGTATCCTAAAGTGTGATTGCTGGGTCATATGGTAGCTCTGTTTTTACTTTTTTGAGGAACCTGCATACTGTTTACTGTGAAGGCTATACCATTTACAGTCCCACTAACAGTGCTTCTCCAGTCCTTGTTGTTTTTGTCTTTTTGATGGTGGCCATACTGTTGGCGATGAGGGAGTACCTCACTCTGGTTGTGATTTCTATCTCCCCGGTGACTAGTGATGTTGGGCATCTTTTCACAAGCTTATTGACCATTTGTATACCTTCTTGGAGAAATGTTATATTCAAGTCCTTTGTCCATTAAAAAAAATTTTTTTAGTTGTATGAATTCTTCTTATATCTCCTTATCTGATATTGGTTTGTAAATATTTTCTCCCATTCTGTAGGTTACCTTTTCACTCTCTTGATTGTTTCCTTTGCTGTGCAAGATTTTTTGAGTTTGATGTAGTCCTATATGTTTGTTTTTGTTACTTGTGCTTTTGACGTTTTATATAAGAAATCATTACTCGTTCCATTGTCTTGAAGCTTTCCCCCTGTCGTCTTCTTGGAGTATTATAGTTTCAGGTCTTACATGTAGGTCTGCAATAGATTTTGAGTTAATTTTTGTTTATGGTATCTTCATCCCCTTTCTTTTGGATACCAGTTTCGCCAGCATCATTTGTTGAAGAGACTATCCTTTTGGCCATACTCAATATTTGTAATAACCGATATGGTTAAATAATTCTGAAAAAGAAAAAATATATTTTTTATATATATATGAGTGTGTGTATAAAAACTGAATCACTTTGCTGTATACTGGAAATGAAAACAACATTGTAAATAAACTGTACTTCAATAAAACGAATTAAAAAAACTTAAGAAACAAAGATCTCTTTAACATCTACATGAGTGTTTATTTTTGGGCTCTCCATTCTGTTTTGTTTTAGTTTTGTTGACCTTTATTTATTTTACTGTTTTTCTATTTTCTATTTTATTTCTTTTCTAATTTTTATTTCCTTTCTTCTGTTAACTTCGATTTTAGTTTGTTATTCTTTTTTAGTTTCTTGAGGTGTGAAGTTAGGTTGTTGATTTGAAATTCCTTTTTTAATGTAGAGGTTTATTGCCATAAAATTCCTTCTCAGTATCTTATGTTTTTATTTGTCTCAAGATATTTTCTAATTTCCCTTGTGATCTTTGATTCTTTGATCCCCTTGGTCATTCAAGAGTGTTGTGTAATTTACACATATTTGTGAATTTTCCAGGTTTCCTAGTGCTCTTCACTTTAGTTTTATGTTGTTGTGATTGGAAAAGACATTTGGTATGATTTAGTTTTCTTAAATTTGTTAGGACTTGATTTGTGCCAACATGTGACACACGAATGTTCTCTGTGTGTTTGAGAAGAATAGATATTCTGGGGCTGTTGGGTGAATGTTTTGTATGTCTTTTAGGTCCAACTGATGTATAGTGTTATTCAAGTCCTCCCTTTTCTTATTGATCTGTCTGGTTCTATCCATTATTGAAAGTGGGATATTGAAATCTACTATTACTATGTAACTGTTTCTGCCTTCAGTTCTATGAATGAGTTTCATATATGTGGGTGCCCTAATGTTAAGTACATATATATTTATAATTGTAATGTGTTCCTGGTGAATTGACCCCTTTATAACTTTTTTCCTGGTTTTTAAAAAAATTTTTAATTGAAGTATAGCTAATTTACAGTGTTGTGTTTTTCATATACAGCAAAGTGATTCAGTTTTACACATACACATACTTTTTTTTCCATATGATTTATTTCATTATGGTTTATTACAGGATATTGAATCTAGTTCCCCAAGCTTCATAGTAGGACCATGTCATTTATCTATTTTATATGTAATAGTTTGTATCTGCTAATTCCAAACTCCTAAATCTAATTTATCCCCCCCTTGGTAACTGTAAGTTGTTTTCTTTATCTGTGAGTCTGTTTCTGTTTCATAAATAAGTTCATTTGTGTCATATTTTAGATCCCACATACAGCTGACACCATATGGTATTTGTCTTTATCTCTGTGACTTCACATGGTATGATGATTTCTAGGTCCATCCATGTTGCTGCAAATGGCATTATTTCATTCTTTTTTATGGCTAAGTAATATTCCAGTGCCCGTATATATACCACATCTTCTTTATGCATTCCTCTGTTGATAGACATTTAGATTGTTCCCGTGTCTTGGCTATTATAAACAGTGCTGCTGTGAATATTGGGGTGCATGTATCTTTTCAAATTATAATTTTCTCCATATATATGCCCAGTAGTGGGAATTCTGAATCATATGGCAACTCTGTTTTCCGTTTTTTTTAAGGAAACTCCATACAAGTTCTCCATAGTGACTGTACCAACTTAGATTCCCACCAACATTGTAATAGGAGTGTTCCCTTTTCTCCACACCCTTTCCAGCATTTTTCATTTGTAGACTTTTAAATAATGGCCATTCTGACCTGTATGAAGTGATACCTCATTGTAGCTTTGATTTGCGTCTCTCTAATAACTAACAGTGCTGAGCATCATTTCATGGGCCTGTGGATCATATGTATGTCTTCTTTTAGGTCTGTTTAGGTCTTCTGCCCATTTTTTTAAAGATTTATTTATTTTTTTGGCTGTGATGGGTCTTTGTTGCTGCATGCTGGCTTTCTCTAGTTGCCACGAGCAAGGGCTACTCTTCGTTGTAGTGTGCAGGCTTCTCAGTGCGGTGGCTTCTTTGTTGTGGAGCACAGGCTCTAGGTGCACATGCTTCAGCAGTTGGGGCTTGTGGGCTCTAGAGCTCGGGCTAAGTAGTTGTGGCACACAGGCTTAATTGTTCCACAGCATGTGGAATCTTCCCGGATCAGGGATCAAACCAGTGTCCCTTTCATTGCAAGGTGAGTTTGTAACCACTGCCTTACCAGGGAAGCCCTGCTCATTTTTTAATTGGATGGTTTGTTTTAATTGTTACTGATTTATATGAGCTATTTATACATTTTAGAAATTAATCCCTGTTGGTTGCATCATTTGCAGATATTTTCTCCCAGTCTGTAAATTGTCCTTTTGTTTTGTTTACAAAAGCTTCTATTGCTGTGCAAAAGCTTGTAAGTTTGATTAGGTCCCATTTGTTTATTTTTGCTTTTATTTCTTTTACCTATGTTTTCTTCTAGGAGTTTTATGGTCTTGTGTCTTAAATTTAAGTCTTTAAACCATTTTGAGTTTACTTTTGTGTATGGCGAGAGGGTATGTTCTAACTTCATTGATGTACATGTGGCTGTCCAGCTTTCTCACCACCACTTGCTAAAGAGATTGTCTTTTTTCCATTGTATGTTCTTGCCTCCTCTGTCAAAGGTTCATTGACGGTAGGTGTGTGGGTTTATTTCTAGGCTCTCTCTTCTGTTCCATTGATCCATAGGTACGCTTTTGGGCCAATACCATGTTGTTTTGATTACTGTAGCTTTATAATACATGAACTCTGGGAGGGTTATTCCTCTAGCTTTGTTCTTTTTTCTCAGAATGGTTTTGATAATTCTGGATCTTTTCTGGTTCCATATTAATGTTGAGATTATTTATTCTAGTTCTATGAAAAATGTCATGAGTAATTTGCTAGGGATCTCATTAAATCTATAGATTGCTTTGAGTAGTGTGGCTTTTATTTTTTAATTTTATTTATTTGGGGTTGGTTTACTTGGGAGGTTTATTTTTGCTGATTGGGCTATGTTTCCCTGATTCTTCATGTAATGTATGATTTTCTTTGAGTTTTATGCATGTGTAAAGCAGCCATTTCTCTCAGACTTTAGACTGACTTCATTCAGAGGGAGCCCTTCACCAGTCTTCCCAGGTAGAGGTTATGAGGGCCTTGGACACCTTTTGAGGGTAGATGTGACTTCTTTAGGCTTGTGTGTGTGTGGTTTCCCTGTTAAAGACGCTTGTCAGTTTCTTTTTTAGGACTTTGTAATCTCTTGTGCTGTCTGGTGTCAGTCTTGATACAGCAGATTCTCTGGTATTACAGGAGCAAGTTATCCTGCTCTCTTTGTTTTCAGTAGCCCCTGGGCATCCAAAGTATGCCAGCTCCCTGTACACGCCCAAATTAGGCAAGACTAATACCAGTCCCTGTGAGTGAATATCTGAGAAACTGGAGCACAGGACACTTGCCCACTCTTCTGTCTCACCACTGAGGGCGAAGCAACAAGTTGGGCGCCTTCTCTTGTCTGTCTGGGACACCATAGGCCCTCTGATGCGGTAGCAGGCTACCCTCACTCTCCCTTGCCTTCAGCCCCACCACCCTGCCCCAGGTATCCAGACTGTACCAGTTCTGTTAGGACACAATCAGGCGAGATAGTAGCCCATCCCTTGGGCAACCCTCTGAAAAGCCAGAATGCTAGACACAGGTCCACTCTTGTCCTCTTCTCGTGCCTCCTCCTCCACCTCTAGGTGTAACCTAGACAAGCCACAAGCCAGGCTGAGCTGTGCTGACTTGGGGAAGGGGCAATCATGGATAAAATACATCATCTCTTCTTAACTCTGCTTACAGTGCAGCTCTTCTTGGTTTTGCACTCACTTGGGGCTACTGCAGTTTCTTAAACAGTTTTTAGAGTTCTCATAAAAGACTTCTGGTCCATAAATTGTTGTTAATTCTGTGTCTCTCTGAGGGAATGAGGGCTAGAACTTCCTGTTCCTCCATGTTGTTCTTGGGTACCTTTTACACACATGCTTATCTCATTAAATATGTTAAACGCTTCTTCTAGTTTGTCATCCTACCTACCCACACTTTTTACATTGTCCTGTTTTCCCTGAGCCTAGAACAACCCTCCTCTGAATGTCTCATGTTATCCCCAGATTAAAATAGTTGCCCTATGGCTCTTGTCATCCTTCTCAGTGAGCGTTCCTCTCTCCTCCTGCTCCCCATCTGCCTGTTTCAGACAATTGTGTTGGGTTTTGGCTCTGCTTCCACTATCAGTTGTGGTCATTCTCCAAGCCACAGATTGACTCCTCTTGCTAGATCTTTCGAAATTTTCCCTAAGGATTCTAATAGATGTTTGCTGCCAGGTTTTTAGGCTCACGCAGAAATCTATTTATGGCTGAGTTGTTTTTATTTTTATGAATGGTACCTAATGTTCAGGGTTATATTTCAGTCTCTAATGATTCATTGATACCTGATATTGTTGATCACATGGTTTTTAGTTTATTTTCTGAAAAGATCTTCATGTATTCCTTGAGTATCCCTAGGAACAAGGTACTATCCACAGTAATAATCTATTTACATGTCTGTTTATCTTTACAGGTGAACTGAGGTTCTCCAGGGCAATAACTCTTCTTCATGTTGGTTTCTTCAAATTTTTATTTAATTTAATAAAATTGCATTGGATAATTTTCAGACTTAGAATACTTCCCTATGATAGTTATTTATAAAAATAAGGAATTGAAGAAATCCATTTTTCGTTCTATTTATTGCTTTATTGCTCTATTTATTGTTTGCTTAGCTTTATTACTCTTAGAAATACATTTGACCTAATTATTGGGCTTTGGACCTGTTTTTTTAAATCAGTATGTGGTCAATGGTTCAGAACATGGTTTTGCAGTCAGACAGTCCTGGAGTCAAACTCTGGTTCCAGCATTTTCTGTATGACTTTGGACAAATTATTTATCTCCTTAAAGCCCAGTTTTTTTAATCATAAAATGAGTTATAATAGTAATACCTCATATGTATTGGAAGGATTATTTGGGATAATGCATAGTGTGTGGGACTTCCCAGGTGGCTCAGTGGTAAAGAATCTGCCTCCCAGTGTAGGAGATGCAAGAGGTACAGGTTTGATCCCTGAGTCAGGAAGATCCCCTGGAGTAGGAAGTGGCAAGTCACTCCAGTATGGGATTACTGGGAAATCCCATGAACAGAGGAGCCTTGTGTGCTACGGTCCATGGCATTGCAAAGAGTTGGACACAACTGGGCAACTCAGCATGCGTGCATACATAGTGTGTTGCACATAACACTCAAATATTAAATTGTGTTATTAAAATGAATACATACAGATACATTATGTATTACATTCTAAGCTCTTACTAGCCATTAAAAGTCAACAAGTACCAACCATAACTATATTGATGATTCTTTTTTTTTTTCTGGCCAGCAGGTTGATTATATCTGATGCCTAATATTGTTGGAGATATTAAAATATTTAAGAACAACTTTAGAAACAAAGCAATTACAAATTTGCTTTATTGCTTTCCATAACTAAAACCCTGGTCTAGTTGTATTTAAAATCTTATGAGAACAATATCCATCAGTTTAAAGTGAATCTTCTTGGTAGGAACTGAGACATTCAAACACAAAGGGGTTTGTGCTGTGTGATTCCATTTACATAAAACAATAGAAATTTATAGTGTTGCTAAATAAAATAGAAATTCTAAATAAAATAGAAATTTATAGTGTTGCTAAAAATGTTGCTGAATCTTGACTGTGGTAATAGCATCTGTCAAAACTCTTTTAATTATAGAAATTCTAAATTTCTAAATTCTAAATTATAGAAATTCTAAATAAAATAGAAATTCTAAATAAAATAGAAATTCTAAATAAAATAGAAATTTATAATGTTGCTAAAAATGTTGCTGAATCTTGACTGTGGTAATAGCATCTGTCAAAACTCTTTTAATTATCCACATTAAATGGGTACAGTTTATTGTCCATAAATTATATATTAATAAATTGATTTTTAAAGCAAGGCATTTTATGATACATTTAATGTAGTAATTTGCAGATTGTTAATGACCTCTAGGTAATAAACTTAAAGCTATAAGCAAATTTAGGCCAGTCTCTGCTCATCTACAGTAGCATCCTACTTATCTGATGGTCAGACGGTTGGTAACCCCAGGTCTCCAAAGTATAGCCAAGAGGCTGGGAAGTGCCTTTGAGGTGCTAAATAGTTGCACAGAGCCTGTATGTTTATAGTGAAAGAATGCTCAGGAATCCCCACTATAATCTATTTAATCTAGCTTTATATAAAATATTTTTAAACCCTTGTGTCTTTTTTCCAAGCTTACTGCAGATTAAGTAGTGAATTAAAAGATGAGCACAGGTGATAACCTGCAAAGAAGAATTTTTATTTTTTTATATTTATTTTTTTTATTTGGCTGCACCAGTTCTTAATTGTGGCAAATGGGTTCTAGTTCCCTGACCAGGGATCAAATCTGGGTCTCCTGCATTGGGAGCACTCAGTCTTAGCCTCTGGATCCTCAGGGAAGTCCCAGATTTTTAAAATATAAAGTTAGATTTAAGAACTGTAAGTTCAATAATTAGGGGCCATGTAGATCAGGGTAAGGCAACTCAATACACTACAATAGCCTCTGTGATATTTCTGTATTCAGACACCAAAATTTTAGTAGTACAGTCATTGTAATAAACCTGAACCTTCAAGAAAAACATTGAACACAGTCTGTAATACTTAGTATTGTGTAGTTTATACAGAAATGACTAAATAAAAACATTTTGTTGTTTAAAGGAATTAAATAGTAGGAAGCTGGAAAACATATATGAACATGTGAGTTTGTGTTTGTACCGCCCCCCACACTTATTAAGCATTAACACATATATATAACTCCATGCTTTTGTAAACCTTTATAGTAGTGTGACTTTATCCTGAAGTTATAGGCTCTTGGAAACAATATTTTAATAAACTTTTAGTGGGACTGGTCACCAACTCTTGAATAAGCCAAATCTGTCTTTGTTATACAAATAGACTGATGTTTCCAGATCTTCCCTGGTTTTGATAAGATTATGATGTGTGTACGATACTTTTCTGTAAGTGAAAGTGAAGTTGCTCAGTCGTGTCCGACTCTTTGCGACCCCATGGACTGTAGCCTACCAGGCTCCTCCATCCATGGGATTTTCCAGGCAAGAGTACCTGAGTGGGTTGCCATTTCCTTCTCCAGGGGATCTTCCCAACCCAGGGATTGAACCCAGGTCTCCCACATTGTAGGCAGATGCTTTACCGTCTGAGCATTGACTAGACGCAATACTTTCTCTGATTTAATAGTAAAATGAAAACTGAGGGTAACAGAAGATACTATAATTGATTTACTACATTTAGAAGATTGTATTTCATTTATTTACTCCCAGTGTTGATATGGAAAGGAGTTCTTGTTATCCACATCATTACACTGAGAGATGTGTTAAACCAGACAGAACTCTAGGAATCTGCTAATATTTTGGCAATTCTGTTGTTACATGCATTTTTTAGTATACTTTTTTTTTTTTTTTACATATAGCTGGTCAACTTAAGGGAAAGTATTAATGAAGTCTTTACTCAGTCTGTTCAACTGTAATGAACCATTAACAATTTTTAAGACAGAAAGTGATGTGATAGGATCTGTCTTGGGATAAACCTTGGTAGCTGTAGGAAGAATGGGTGGAGTCTACATATATTCAAAAAGATCAATAAATAAAGTTTAAATGTAGAGGGAGTTCGAAGACTCTCAGGTAGTTATGAAAGTTTTGACAGGGTTGACTGGGTAGGTGGTGATTCTGTTAAGGGATATTAGATAGGAATGACTTTCTAAAGGTGTGGAAGAGATGAGAAAGTTGATAAGTTTGCTGGGGGAACATATTGATTCGATCATGCTTAGAGATGCTTGGGGAGAATGGCGTACATGAAATCAGGTTGCACTTCCAGGGAGAGACTGTAAAGCAATCTCTAAACAATGGATTGGGTTTTTTTTAAATTTGTTTTCTTTGGAATTGTTGGTTTGTGTATATTAGCCTGCCTATTTTACAGTTTTAGGAGCTTGGATCTCTTAATTGTTTCATCTATATTATGAGGGAGTTGGAGTAGACTTATCTTTCTCTTAACTTTAATCCACATAAGAATCACCTCAGAATCTTGTTAACAAGATTCTGTATCTGAAGGTCTGGGTGGAACCTGCAGGCCTTCCAGCAGCCATGTGTGGATGTGAGAGTTGGACCATCAAGAAAGCTGAGCACCAAAGAATTGATGCTTTTGAACTGTGGTCCTGGAGAAGATTCTTGAGAGTCCCTTAGACACCAAGGAGATCCAACCAGTCAAACCTAAAGGAAATCAGCCCTGAATATTCACTGGAAGGACTGATGCTGAAGCTGAAACTCCAGTATTTTGGCCACCTGATGCAAAGAGCTGACTCATTGGAAAAGACCATGATGCTGGGAAAGATTGAGGGCAGGAGGAGAAGGGGATGACAGAGGATGACATGCTTGGATGCACCGTTGACTCAATGGACATGAGTTTGAGCAAACTCCAGGAGATAGTGAAGGACAGGGAAGCTTGGTGCTACAGTCCATGGGGTCGCAAGGAGTCAGACACAACTGAGCAACTGAACAACAACAGGACAATCACAAAGATCTTTTCTGTCTCCAGAGTTTTATCTTTCAATCTTAAGGTTTTTTTTAAAGTAGGAGAAGCCGGAGTTCTTATACTTTATTCATTCAACATACATTTTTATTTTGTGATTGGCAGATGAACCAATAGGTATAGGTAAGGCTCAGTAAAAGCACATTATTAACTAATAGCTTTGCCAAGCTAATATTATAGTTCCAGAAAATTGTCACCTGGTTTTCTTTCATATATTTTTCATTGTATTATATGCATTTATTTTAACATATTCTCATTTTCAAATCTTTCATTGTACTTTAGTTAACTATCAAGTTGAACAGTTGATTGAAATTTAGACATGTTTCTGTGATGGTGCAAACTTATACATATACCTTCTTTCTGGAGTAATGATACTGACATATACCTAAGTAAATTATCTTTCCCAGTCTTACTCAGTCACTCGTCAGTATAAAACACAACATCACTGCGTCACTCGTCAGTATAAAACACAACATCACTGTGTCACTCGTCAGTATAAAATACAACATCATTGCATCACTTGTCAGTATAAAACACAACATCACTGCCTCTGTTACAAGGGAAAGCAGTGTTACTTGTGCATGTTTTTGACTCTGACATCCATTGACTTACCCCTGACATTCTGTATAATGATCATTAATTAATAAGAGATTATGATAGAATGAAGAATTTGGGGGTTGGTAAGAATGAGTCAACATTCAGAAAACTAAGATCATGGTATCTGGTCCCATCACTTCATAGGAAATAGATGGGGGAACAGTAGAAAGAGTGTCAGACTTTATTTTTGGGGCTCCAAAATCACTGCAGACGGTGATTGCAGCCATGAAATTAAAAGACACTTACTCCTTGGAAGGAAAGTTATGACCAACCTAGATAGCATATTCAAAAGCAGAGACATTACTTTGCCAACAAAGGTCCTAGGTCTAGTCAAGGCTATGATTTTTCCAGTGGTCATGTATGGATGTGAGAGTTGGACTGTGAAGAAAACTGAGCGCCGAAGAATTGATGCTTTTGAACTATGGTGTTGGAGAAGACTCTTGAGAGTCCCTTGGACTGCAAGGAGATCCAACCAGTCCATCCTAAAGGAGATCAGTCCTGGGTGTTCATTGGAAGGTCTGATGCTAAAGCTGAAACTCCAGTACTTTGGCCACCTCATGCAAAGAGTTGACTCATTGGAAAAGACTCTGATGCTGGGAGGGATTGGGGGCAGGAAGAGAAGGGAATGACAGAGGATGAGATGGCTGGATGGCATCACCTACTCAATGGACATGAGTTTGGGTAAACTCCAGGAGTTGGTGATGGACAGGGAGGCCTGGCGTGCTATGATTCATGGGGTCTCAAAGAGTCGGACACGACTGAGCAACTGAACTGAACTGACTGAAGAATGAGTAGGTACAGGAGGAAGAGATGAGTAAAGAAGAGCGATTTTACAAATTTAAGATTCAAGATACTATCACTAACATTGTATGGTAAAGAGATTTTACCAGGGGATAAGCTTCTCCCTGCATTTAAGGAACTTTGGGGGCCTCTTGAAGACCAGTTAGTATGGTGGGACAGGTCTTCAAGACCAACCCTCCTTATCAAGTCTTTGCTTGGATTTGTTTTCATTCTAATAGTTCTGTTAACTGGTATCCTAAAAACATAGAGGAATTCATCCAGCAGTTCATAAATAAGAAAGGTTCATGGATTTCATGGAAGTGAAATTCTAATACATGTAGTTCCTTTGTGAGGGATGGTCATTTATTAATATAAGTAAAATCCTAGACATTTCTTAAAGATATCAGCCTTTTACTTTAAATATTTATTTATTTGGCTGTGCCAGGTCTTGCAGCATATGCGATCTAGTTCCCTGACCAGAGATCAAACCTGGGCCCCCTGCATTAGGAGCTCACAGTCTTAGCTACTGGACCACTAGGGAACACTAAAAGGTATCGATATTTAAAAATACCCCAAGTTAATATTATCATTCACTGACTTATTTTTTAAAGTGTATACATATATTTTAAAATTTTATGTATTTATTTTTGGCTGTGCTGGCTCTTCATTACCATGTGGGCTTTTTTCTAGTTACAGAGAGCGAGAGCTACCAGCTAGTTGTCATGCTCTGGCTTCTCATTGCACAGCGACTTCTCTTGTTGCAGGGCACAAGCTCTAAGGCATAT